>NC_081405.1:264883691-265183691 GCF_030272615.1 Cryptomeria japonica | reverse complement strand
GAAAGGATACAAGCTTTGGGATCCTGTTGCACAAAAGGTATTTTATTCCAAAAGTGTTATTTTTAGAGAAACTAAGTCTTCTTCTGTTACAGTGCAGCCAGAACAAAAGGAAGAAAAGAAAGATGTGATTCAACTGCCTGCTACACCTGAAAAAGTTGAATCGAGGCCCTTAGAAAGACAAGAAGTTGATGAGAGCTCTACGAGTTCTAAATCATTAGAGGAAGAAGAAGAACCTGAACCTGAACTTGTTCGAAGGTCTACTAGACAAAGAAAACCACCTGAAAGGTATGGGTATTCTCCTGATGATTGGAGATACATATTTTCTTTGAATGCTAATATTGATGAACCAAAATCTGTAGAAGAGGCTCTTGATATGAATGATTCAGAGTCTTGGAAAATTGCCATGGATGAAGAGATGGCAGCCCTTAAGAAGAATGACACATGAGACCTTGTACCATTGCCTGAAGGACGAAAGTCTGTTGGTTGCAAATGGGTGTTCAAAAGGAAGATAGGTTTAGATGGAAGAATTGAGAAGTACAAAGCACGTTTGGTTGCAAAAGGTTACTCCCAGGTTGAGGGAGTAGATTATGGTGAGATTTTTTCTCCTGTAGCCAAAATGACATCCATTCGTTTCTTGCTTTCTATTGCAGCAGCTTATGATCTAGAGGTCGAACAAATGGATGTAAAAACTGCTTTCCTTCATGGAGATTTGGAGGAAGAAATTTATATGACACAGCCAGAGCACTATGTGGTAAAAGGTAAAAGTAATTTGGTCTGTAAGTTAAAGAAATCCTTGTATGGTTTAAAACAAAGTCCTAGGATGTGGTACCAAAAGTTTGATACATATGTATTGAGTTTGGGGTTTGTGTGGTCTAAATCTGATCACTGTATATATTTCAAATCTGATGGTGATCGTTTCCTGGTTATTGCCTTGTATGTTGATGACATGTTGTTTATTGGGAAAGGAAAAGGTTTGATTGCAGAATTAAAATCTCAACTCTCGGCAAAATTTGATATGAAAGATCTTGGTGCAGCAAGACACATTCTGGGAATGGAGATTGTAAGAGATAGACAAAACAAAAAGCTTTGGCTAGGCCAGAGTAAGTATGTTGGTACTATTCTGAGAAGATTTAATATGAAAGATTCTAGACCATTGAGTGTTCCTGTTACAATGGGAACAAAGCTTTCTAGTTCACAGTGTACTACATCCCCATTGGAGATGGAAGAGATGAGTCGAGTACCATACCAAAGTGTTGTTGGAAGTTTGATGTATGCTATGGTTTGTACAAGACCAGATATTGCCCAAGCAGTGGGAGTTCTTTCCCGTTACATGTCTAATCCAGGAAGAGCACATTGGGATGCAGTAAAAAGAGTTTTTAGATACTTGCAAGGTACCGCGGAGTACTCTATATGTTTTCATGGAATAGGAAATGAACATTCCTTAGCTATTAGAGGCTTTGTGGATTCAGACTGGGCTGGTGATGTTGATAGAAGAAGATCCACCAGTGCATATGCGTTTACATTATTTGGTGGTGCAATTAGCTGGATGAGCAAGCGACAGGCTGTGGTCGCTTTGTCCACTACAGAGGCAGAGTATATGGTAGCTACTCATGCCTGCAAAGAAGCCATTTGGCTTAAGAGATTATGTTCAGATATAAAGTTTAAACAGGGTGTAGTGACAATTTATAGTGACAGTCAGAGTACAATCTGCCTAGCGAAGAACCCGACTTTTCATGCCAGGGCCAAACACATTGATGTACAATATCATTTTGTGAGAGATATGGTTAGGATGGCAGGGTGAAGCTGGAGAAGGTAGAAACTTTGGTGAATGTTGCTGATTCATTAACTAAGCCCGTGAGCACAGAGAAGTTTAGATGGTGTTCGCAGTCTATGGGCCTCTTGGCCCTTGATTGTTGAGTCCATGGTAATATGGATCCCCTGACTCTTGCAAGGTATTCGACAAGTGGGAGAATGTTGAGATACATGTCTCAACCTTGCAATTTTTGGTAAATTGTTTCAAATGTAGTTGGGAGGTTTCCCATGTGTCAGTGCCTTGAAAAAAGGTATAAGAGTTGTTAAAAGATGCCTTGTCCATAGTATAATATAGGAGGGCCATTTTTAGAGATTATGTGACACATTTCATGTTGGTTATGAGGGTCAAAAATAGGGGATAAGAGTTTGGACGTGAGTAACTACTTTTAACATGGTTTTCTTATCTTGGAAAAACAAATGTCAAGGGTGGGCAACACATGTCATGGAGGTTTTGCCCATGGTATTGTAAAACCACAAATGGTTTCCAGGTTGTAAAATCCTTATATAATGAGGGCTTGGAGAGGAGTTTGTATCATGGAGTTTTGGTTTGCAAGGCTGGGTGCTAAAAGGATGCTAATGAAGTCTCTCTGAGCTTGAGTTGAGGTGATGCTCTTGTAAGAACTTGCATTGCAAGTGTATTGTAATCTCTTGTTGATTTGTTAATATACTATGCAGGTTTTAGAGTGTGGGGTTTTTCACCCGTATGGGTTTTCCCCACGATAATCGCTATGTTATGTGTTTCTTGTTTTACTTCTACTCTATTTGCTTCTTGTGATCTCTGTGATAGTTAAGTTGAAATTTGCAAAATCGTCCTCTCAAGATTAGCATAGGAAGCGTTTCCGCACACCTTTGCTTCCTTACAGAAATGTGGGAAGATAAATTTTATCCATACGATCCTTCTAGGAAGAAAAGTAAAACATAAAGATGAACTTTGTTAATTTTCATTTATTTTCCAATAAAAGTGGATATCATATTAGAAATTTGTAATATTTGAAGTTGCTAATGAGACGTCCAAAAGCATGCTACTGAAATAATAACCAAGCTCCAGTCCGTGCATCTATTCTATCGACAAACTACATGACAATCCAAAACTAAAATATGTAGGAAAGACAATTTCTACCTGTATATAGCAAAGCTGTAAGCAGTTAGCCATCCTTCTTTCTACATCTTAGATTCTTTCCTTTTCAATCCTTTGGTGGAGTGAATAATAAATGGGTAGAAAGATTCATTAGCCAAAATCTGGCACAAAGGAAACAAAACGCGGAAAAAATAAGAAGGAATCAATGGTGACATCATCATGCCTATCTTGTAACATACTGGATGCACGTGAAAAGCATCTGGCTATTTCCACTGAACAAAATCTGCAATCATGTTAATCAGAACAATAACATTTCTATGACTGCCAAAGCATAAATTTTTTAATATCTTCCCGTAGTTAGTAATATCTAGTTTAGTTTCACATACAAACACAGAGATTATGGCAAATTATAAACTAGCGTACCTATCTTTAGAAGAATATAGGTAAAGTACACAAAAATATATTATATTTGTTCATTATTTTACTTAAAAAATAATTATATTATTATATTATTATATTGTAATTAATATTTAAATTATTATTATATTAAGATATTGTAATAAATATTAAATTACTATTAAGATCTGATTATATTATTATGTTTATGTGTAATACGTCTTCCGCGCAATTAGATGTTGCCAGATATGAATTATTTCTATTAAAAAATCCATCTCTTGAATGAACTGGTGGATATATTAAAAATTGTAAATCGGTCTGCAATGATGAAGAGTAATTACAAATCCCAATGGGAGCCTCCCATAGTTGCTCGTGATGGTGCTTAGTTATTAACTAGACACCTCTCAATACTCATGATGAATGATGAATGATTAAGCTATCTGAATCAAGGTATACTCTTGCACATACAATAAAACGAAGCGGATCCAACTTCTTAGGAGATAAAGGTTTCTATAAATAAAAGCAGATATTACTGGCACTATCTATGCTGCTGCATGCAAAGATTTATTTCTTGCCAACACATCGCAGCTTTTATCGTAAGTTCACTCGAATGAATTGACTAACCTGTAATGAATTATATATAGTATATACTTTTCAAGATGTTTCCCTGATCAATAAATAAATGTTTTGGCCCTTTCGCCAAATGACTAAATCACATTGGAAACAAATACAGGAATGAGCATCAGATGTTTACTAAGGAAGGACATATGAAGTGTTGTGCCATAAGGAACAAAATTTTTGGAACCACACTAAACATTGACAGAGAGATATACATGCATTGGATTTTATCCAAGCCATAGAAATTTGGAGGTCCAAACATTTGGAAAAGAACCCATCATTTGCTCATATTGTAAAATTGTTGCAAAGTGTTGATTAGTAAATACGGATCCCCTTTTTCATAGAAACTTCTCCAATCCATAGACCAAGGACTGCACAAAATTTTCAACTTCAACAATGATTAAGCTCGAAAGAAGTTCTGTTCATTTGTTTTCACTAAAGCCAAAAAAATCATGCTTTCAGAAAGAAAAAAAAAAGATGTGGAGATGAGTACAACAAAATACCTTTAGTCTAACAACTCTCCGAATAGCCAAAAGAAGGCCTGGCATTAATGACTGCAAATTTGTCATGTCATGCTTTATGGACAAAACCTGCAAGTAAAACAGGCAGATTATGGCATATTAATTCAACATAGAGTTATTCTTAACAATCAAGTTTAAAAGGAATGCCCAAACAACTTAACTTTATTTTTTTGTAATCTACCTCTCCAGGTGCAGAGAAGTGTACTTCCATGCTTGAGCAGAGCCCTGGCAAAGCCATACTATGCACACGTACACCATCCCCAACAACTGCACCCCTTGCCTTTGTTCATCAAATATCCACAGATTAACCAACCTTTAGTTGTTTACTTAAAATGACCAATTTGCAAGATAAGGTGAAAATTTCATACAGAAATTTATAGCATTTCGCAATAGAATGTTTTATGCATACACCAACAATCACAATCAATAGCTATTATCTGAATATACCCGTGATCCTCTTGTACTTTCATAAATAAAAGGCAACACCCATAATGATTTGAGCATATTAGAGCTTCATGACTGCAGATACCAAGTATAGCAACATGGACACTTTGGTATTAAAGGCTACGCATAAAAATATGTGAACTTTACAAACATGTATCTTTTGTAATTGCACTGCCAATTTCAGTTGAAGTAAATCTAGCTGCAAGTTAATCTATGACTCGTCTTTGAATACTTTTTCTATGCCAAAAATAATCACTAATAAACCTTTTGAACAGAAAAAAGACATTAATATTATAGCGTAAAAATTAGTATGGATCAGAGCTATAACTATGGTATCATGATTATGGTCATCTAACCCTCATAATGGGGTTGGCATTATTTCGAAAAATAAAACACAGAATTATTTCCAAGATATGCGATGTTAAATCAAGGAGTGAAAGTCTCCTTAAATAAGAGTTACAAGAGATTAATCCGTAAAGGATAAGAGCAACAGCTACGAAAGCAAAGGATAAAAACTTAACAAAAAGAATAAAAGAATATTTCTAAAGTGTATCTTAAAGACATAATTGACCATTATAAACTAATATTACATATTACTTTAATACCCTCCCTTGATAGTCCATCTACTAACTACACCAACTTTATCCTTAAGTTTTACAAATTTGTCAAGATTCAAGAACTTGGTAAGAATGTCTGCAGTTTGATCCTCAATTGGACAACACTACAACATCATTGATCCATCTTCTACAAATTGCATGATGAATTGACAATGAAGCTCTAGATGTTTGGTACACTCATGGAAAAATAGATTCTTGGCAAACTTTAGCACCACTTGAGTCACAAAACAAGGGTGAAGGTTCTGCTTGAGGCATTTTCATGTCTAAAAGCACCCTTTTGAGCCATACTACCTCACATGTTACTTTTATTGTTCCTCAATACTCTGCTTTTGTTGCGGAAAGTGCTGCTGCTGCTTGTTGCTTGCTGGTCCATGTGACTGCACTTGTGCCAAGGTTGAAAACATATCTAGAAGTGGATTTCCTCTCATCAACAAAACTTTCCCAATTTGAATCTGTGAACCCAACCAGCCTAGGATATTTGTTTTTGCTATAGAGAATGTCAAAATCAAGTCTCCCTTTCACATATCTCAACACCTGCTTTGCTGCAACCCAATGTTCTGCCTTTGGTGCTGTCATGAATCTAGAATTGTAACTCGTGCATTGCTCAAATCAGGTTTCGTGGCTATAAGATAGATAAGGCTTCCCACGAGATGCCTAAAAGCTAACTCATTTATTACCTTTGAGTCTATTTTGGCTAAAAGATTCAGCCCTTTCTCCATAGGTGTAGACAAGATTTTGCAATTATCATTCTAAACTTGTCGAACAAACTCCTAGCATATTAGATTGAGAAATAAATATACCACCACCTACTTGCCAAACTTCTACACCTAGGCAATAATGTAGGAGGCCTAAGTCAATCGTGTCAAAATCTTTACTCAAATTACATTTGATTTTTCTCAATCAAATGCACCTCACTACTTGTATCATCATAAATGACCAATAAAATGATCTCATTACCTATGCTTTTGATGTAGAAATTTGGATCTGAAGAACTTCTCTAGAATCTTTGTTCAACCAAATACCTATCAATTTTAATGTGCCATGCCTTGGGTGCCTGCTTTAGGCCATATAGAGCTTTATCTAGTCTGCATACCTAATGCTCCTTTCTTGCAACCTAAAAACCCTAAGGTTGAGACATGTACACTTCTTCCTCCAAATTGCCATTGAGGAAGGAACGAATTTACATCCATGTGATTGACTTGCCAACTAAACAAACGATGCTCATCATTGTTGTAGGAGAAAAGGTCTCCTCATAGTTAATACCTTCTCTTTGGAGAGCCCTTTTGCAACCCACTATGCTTTGTATTTGTCAAGTGTACCATCAGCTTAGAACTTGACTTTATAGACCCATTTATAGCCAATGGGTTTATTCTCTGGTGCAAGATCTGAAAGAACCCAAGTCTTGTTTTTCATAAGACTCTTATGTTTAGTTTCTCCATGACCTTTTCCCATTTAGGTTTACCTTTTTCTTCCTCAAACACTAGTGGCTCACAAATTTTTTGAATGTTAGCCATAAGAGCAAAGTTAACTATGTTCTTGCTCTTGTCTTTGGATGATCTACCCTCGATCATTTCATCATCATCATCAGTGATGCTTTCCCACCGTTTTGGCCTCTTCTTAGAAACCTCTCCATTTAAAGCAGCATTACCATCATGACTTAGGCTCTCTATTTCTATGTCATTTAGTAAATATGATCTAGGTTATCCACAATAGATTCTTATGGTAAGTACCTGTTGTGACCATTTCACACATCGCCCCATTGCAAATGGGGACCCCCTCTTTTTGCTCGTTTTTCCCTCGCCTTTCGCCTTCGTTTTTAGGATTTTGTTAGTCAGTTAGTCGTCTGGATTTAGGGTCAAGCCTTAGGGTTTTTATTTTTGTCTTTTCAAGCCAAAATCCAGTCGTTTTTGAGAGCTTTTTGAGCTTCCTTTCTAGGATGCAAATTTTGAATGTAATAAATTCGCCAAAATTGTCTAATTTTCAATTGGAATGTTGATGCAGAGCTTTAATTTGTCTAAGTGTCGAAGGTGAAATGTGAATTTTTGTCCGATTGAATATTTTGACCAAATTTTGACCTTTTTTGATTTTGATCCTAGGCATTGGAATTGTTTTGTTTTCGCCTTGTGAAGTGTTAAAATGTGAAAAATCATGTTATTTTGGCCTGTAGGAGCAAAATCACTCCTGTCCCTCAGTGAAGGACGGGAGCTCATTTTCAAATATCTCACTACCCCTGCAGAATCCAGACAAATTTCGAGTTGGAAGTGATGGAGAACGGCGAGATCTTTCCATTGAATATAAATTGAAGATTTTCATGAGCACAGAAATGCCTCCAGGAGGAAAGTCGCTCCTGTCCCTCAATGAAGGACCGGAGCTACAAATTCAATTTTGCCTTGTCCTTGCGAGATTTCGATGACTTGATAATTTGAGAGGGTCCAAAGGAAGATGCTTTACCAAATGAATATAATTTGAGATGCAAAAATGAAGGAGAATGACCTAGAATGACCAAATCGCTCCTGTCCCTCTCCAAGGGACCAGGGCGAGGTACCTTGTAGCTCTCGTCCCTCTCCCAGGGACCAGAGCGATTTCCTTCATTGTACAGAATCCAGGCAAAAGACAAGGCAAGTTTACGTTCAAGGGCAAGGAAAAGCACGAGATGAACTCATTGAATACAAATTGAAGATTTTTTAGACGTCCACAAGAGTGCTAAGACCCAATTTGCTCCTGTCCCTCAGGAAGGGACCAGAGCGATTTTTGTTATAATTGATTTTCTTGCCAAGTTGCAGACAATGTCAAGGCATGGACGAATGGAGTAGAGCATGACGAGTCCGTTGAATATAAACTTGGAACCTGACAAAGTGAAATAAAGGCCACAAGAGGAGGATCGCTCCTGTCCCTCTCCAAGGGACCAGGGCGATACAATGGTTATATTGCCTTTTACTTAAGTTTAAGACCGATCCAAGTCAGGACAAGGCGGCAAAGGACATTTCAAGGCGTCTTCATCATGCACAAACACTCAAAGGTCGTTATAATGAAGAGATTTACACACTAAGACCTAGATCGCTCCTGTCCCTCTCCAAGGGACCAGAGCGATGTTGAATATATTGGTCATTTCTTGCAAGTTCTACGTAAGGTTAAAGTTTCACAAGGTCTTGGAGGGTCCGTGGAAAGGTAGGAAGATGATACACAGAAATTTTGAACGTAAAATGTTCATCGTTTTGAACATGGAGACCATATCGCTCCTGTCCCTCTCCAAGGGACCAGGGCGATTTGCTTTGGATTCTCAATTTTGCCCCAAGTTCGTGCTAAGACAAGACTTCATAAGGATAAACAAGGTTCAAAGCATCATTTGAAGATAACTTGCAGGAGTTTTGAACGTCCAAACGTTGCTAGTCATGCTAAAGACTCACATCGCTCCTGTCCTTTGGACAAGGACCAGGGCGATGGACACCCAAGGGCACTTATGAACGCATGTAAGACGATCAAATTCGAAGGATTCATCATAATGATCAATGTTGAACGTGGAGATGAAGGAGTTGAACGTGAAAAATGCAAAAATCAAGACAAAATCATGGATCGCTCCTGTCCCTCTCCAAGGGACCAGAGCAATGAGGTACGTCCCTTTGTTTTCACAATTTTGGCGCCAAATAAACAAATTCAAATTTCCTTAAATGCTAAGTTCAATAAAAAATTGAAAATCCTATTTAATTTGGCATTTAATGTGGCGTTGATCTTTTATTAATTATTTTTGCCTTTATAAAAATCGAAATTTGCAAATTAAAAACGTAAGGCATTAATAATTAATTAATTAATTAATAAAAATCGCATGGAGCGCTCATGTATCCAAGTCGGCCTTGTTATTTTAATTAAAAATCATTTTAAAAAAGTGGTTTTATCTCCAAGTCGGCCTAAGGGATGAATGGGTGAAAGCGCTATATATGGAGGGTGAGAGATATCATTTTCACATAATCATTTTTATTCTACATGCGAATTGAGGAAAGCAAAGAAGGTGCGAAGTGTGCTTGAAGTGTGGAGTGCGAATTACGTTGAAGACCAAAGGTGGCGCTTAGTTATCTAGGGTGATGCGAACTTGAGGATCCATTTGGGCGAATTTGAAGATCACATCAAAGGCGAATTTGCTAAAGACTTGAAGATCACGTTGAAATCCAAAGGTGGCGAAGTCGATCTTTTGAGGAGATAACATTGAAGATCATTTTTACCTCAATTTTGCCTAGGCGATCTTTTCCTTTTTGCATTCTAGAGTTAGTTCTCTATTGAGGTATGGCGATTTGATTTTATTGCTTTATTTATTGATCGTCATATTTTAAATTTTGAAATTTTGAATTTTGAATTTCCTTGCTCGATCGTTGTTTTTTTTTTTAGGAAATGATAACTCTAAAGACTTATCATGAGGTTTCCTAAAAACTTTATCTCTCTAATCAACGATATTTATTGCAAAATCTAGTCCTTATATTGAAATGTTGTGTAGGTATGGCGACCCCGAAGGCGGGAGCATCCACCAGCCGCTCAACTCTCATGAAAGAAGATCAGAAGACCGAAGAAGTGGAGACCAAGATCGTGTCAAAGTGGAGCAACATTGGAGATACAAACTTGGGGAACTTTAGCACGAAGAAGTTTCGAGAGGTCCCTTACATTGGCAAGCCATCACCTGTCGCCCGGAGAATAATAGAGAGTGGCATCATTAAGGCAGCCGGTTTTCCTCCAGCTATTCAGTGCCACGAGTTGATGATCGAGTGTGCCCGTCACTACAATCCACAGTCCAGGACAATTGTGTCCAATGAGGGAAACACTTTGGCGTACCTTTCAGAGGAAGCCATAATTGAAGCTTTCCATCTTCCAGAGCACAGGGACATGATATACAAGAGCATTGAGGGAGCCAGATCAGTGTACGATGATGATCCAGATGCTTGCCTAAGCATAATCAACAAGAACTGGCTACTCAAGAGTCGTCCCCGTCTAAGCAAGGTACCGAACACACCGCACCGGATTGATTTCCAGGAGGAGTACAGAGATTTGATTACTATGCTCAACAGAGTTACAGGAGCACCTCATGCCTTCTATTTTGAGAAGTGGATGTTTTACTTCATCCAGGTGATTGTTCAAGGAAAGGGTACAATACATTGGGCTAGGATAATTAGCCATTGCTTAGACGTACAGTTGAGGAGACTCAGGGCTACTAAGTCCTTCCACATGAGCTCATACGTCATCTACGCGTTGATCAGGAGTGTTGAGTACGCAGGACTACCTCACAGAGGAGTGATTGGAAGAGGACCCGGTGAGGTCAGAGCTTGTGAATCTTATGCCTACTTGCATCATCCGCCAGGGAAAAACTACAAGTTAGATAATGATACTTTCACGATGAACATCACAAGGACGTTGCAAGGAGGGATTCACAACAGATTATCTCAGGATGCCCAGGAATTCATCAAGAGGTACGGTGCTTGGTTCATTCAGTTTCCCAAGTTCACTTACATTAGAGTGCATGGATGTCCTTTACCTCCATACATGTTGCCAAGATATCCGACAGACAGAATTGTGTTACTTGAAGTAACAAGGCAGTTGGCAGCATATGTGAAGGCATTCAGACACAGACATCAGAATGGAGTCCAGGT
Source organism: Cryptomeria japonica (assembly GCF_030272615.1). Classification (NCBI taxonomy): domain Eukaryota; kingdom Viridiplantae; phylum Streptophyta; class Pinopsida; order Cupressales; family Cupressaceae; genus Cryptomeria; species Cryptomeria japonica. Next base: position 265,172,575 of record NC_081405.1, on the reverse strand, counting down.
ACCTATTATTTTGGGTAATTCAGTTGAGGTATGTCCTAATGTCTTAGCCATGGATGACGCAGAGAAGGAGTTAGCCTTGTATTCTTTTTCATCTTTTGCTTGGAGAAATAGCTTTGATCCATATGGACATTTAGAGGAGACGGTCGGTAGAAGATTTAAACATGAGCACCAAATTGAAGATTTTATGATGAACCTCCTAGATGATCTTGAAGTGAAACGTAAGATACATTCTAGATTGCCTTTGGATTTCATCAGGAAATGCAGGATTTACAGAGTGGCCGACCAAGCTCAGGACAATGGCAGGCACATCCAGTCTTCCTATGATAGAGAAAGCAAAACAATAAGTTTGAATTGGAATGAGCCCGAGGTCGTGGATTTGGATGATTTGATGGCACCAGTCTTGTCTTGTACTCGCAGATGGGTAGACGTTCAGCATCAGAAGTTGAGAGAACAAGGCATAGCTATGTCTTTTACTTTGGAAGAGAAACCAGCCGAAGGTGGAGCAAGTATGAGTGAAGGCAATCCTAATCCTAGGAATTCAGGTGAAGGTAACCTTCGATGTGCCAGTGAGGGCAATCTCCATCCGAGAGGTTCGAAGAGAAAGGAAAGATCAGAAAAGAAAGAGCCTTCCAAGAAAAAGCAAGGTGCCAACAAAGATCAAACACCAGGTACTTCTTCCAGACCAGAGGATAGAACAGTTCGAGTGGAAGAGTCCATGGAGTCGATGGTACAGAATGACAGACAGGAGGAAGGACAGGCACAGCATGTTTCGTCAGATGGATCTCTCCAAGACTATGAGTTAGAAGAAGATAATGAAATAACATCTCCTCCCAGACAAGAAGAAATAGTACATAAAGAAATTCAAGTTCAAGAAACAAGATCGAATATCCCAGATTGGTTGAAGGAAAGATTGACTAAGGTGATCGTAGTAGAGGACGAGGACAGTGCAATTGATTTAGAGAGCCTTGTTGGATGTTCACATGTGATAACAGAGAAGAAGAAGGCTACAAAGATGTCCAAGATGATTCGAGATGAGACTGGATCTAGGAAATTGCAGATAGCTACACTGGCAACAGATAAATATGAGGGTGAGATCCTAGCAGAGGATTATGATGTACAGACTATTGAGTTAGGACCATCCACAGCAGAGCAGACTTTAGATGATGCCACCGACACATTTGAGGCATTGAAGGACAAGTTTAGAGAAGAAGTGGAAAAGAATAGAAAGCTGGAGAGAGAGGTCGGTGCATGGAGGACATATTTCAGTCACATCAATGAACCTTTGGGACGTCAGGATCCAGTTAGATCACCAGTGCAGGCATTGCCCCTTCAATCGATCAATGAAGCAGAAAGATTCAGGAACCTGGTCCAGCGTACATGTAGTTGGATGGATAGATCTCATACAGTGGCCATAGAGTTTGTTACAAGGATGACGAAGATTATTCATCAGGCTATCCAAGTTCTTGAGATAATCCACAGATTGATGGCAACAGTAGCTGCATTTGCCCATACCAAGGACGTTGTCATCCCTGTCTTGAAAGTAATAAGACATACATCCAGAAGAATTTTAGCGCAGGAGAGGATCTTGGAGGGTGATTCTCACAGTTTGTTCCAGTGGTCAACCTTGCTCCATATAAAGAGTGTTCTCTTCGAGGACATCAGTGTTAGATGTGGTCAAGTTGAGGAGGTGATCAACCCGATCCAGGACAGAGTATTTGAGGTACTTCGTACCATTCTTGGCAGAAGGATCGAGGTCGAGACAGATGTGGATATACAAGAATTTGAGGATAGAATCAAGATCATCTTTCGTAAGGACGCAGATGTTACAGATGAACAGTATGATCAGATGTATGCCACCATGCTCCTGATTGATAGAACAAAGGAACTTGAACCTACTTGGGACGCGGTTCTTCTAGATGCATTCGATCAGATCATCCACTTAGAAGAGAGTATCAAGAATCTTCCCGAGATTCCAATCACAGAAATCGAAGGAATCGTGACAAAATTCATTGCATATGCTAAGAAAGAGAATTGGAAAGGGAATAAGATTCTAGATGAAAGGTTGTTACAGATGACATGACATCTTATTTCTCATTGGTTGATACCTCCTAGATTTTTGTGCCGAATTTAATATTTGGCTATGTATTTAATATTGTTCAGTAAAAAGGAGGTCATTTGTAACAAACCCTAATTAGGGTTTAGGTGTCATGATCTTGTCCATTGATTTGTTTTCAATCTGGACCTTTCATTGTAACTGGGGATGCTATTTATACCCCCATTTTTCATTTCATTTGATAAGAGTCGAATAGTCAATAGTTGATGTAATTGAGAAGAGAGATTAAAGCTAGAAGCAATTTTGTTTTGTAGCAAGATTGAGTCTTGAAGAGAGAAATTCAAGCAATTGTTGTACATGATGACTTGGAAATCAATAAAATATTGAAGTTATGGTGTTTTGTTGCAAATTTCTTGAGTTATCTTCATGGTTGTTTGATACACTTGAATCGTGCTCAATCGAAGTAGTTTGTTAATTTGAAAGACTAAGTGTGAGATTTGATATTTGGTAGGATTCGCAATCCAAACCACTAGCTTCTTGCTGATTGTAGGAACGCCTTGCGTGGTCGACTGGAGAACACTTTGAGTCCTTAATTTTCAATTATCATTGTGTCTTGGATATGTACCTTCGTAGTAGTGTCCTTGGTCTTTGATGCATTGAATATCATTATATTACCTTAGAAGATCGCACTAATTTCAATTGAGTTGTTATCTTATGGCAAAATTGAAGTTGGTTGAGTCTTGCCAAATCTCGTCCATGCTAAGTCATTCATAGGGTTAGGCTAGATTAGACCTCTTAAACCCTATCTTTTTGCTTTATTTTTGAAAATTCCTTTTAGTTTAGTAAAATCTTCGAACTTTGAATACGTAAGACCCCTTGGAGGAAACAGCAAATCACATCATACCACTAAAAGCTTGTCCACATGTGGAGACCCCACTAAAAGAACCTTGGAGTCTACCTAACTGATCCTTTACGCGAATCTTCAGCAGTTAGAGACTATTTTCTCAAGAGAGGATAAGATGCCTATTGGTATTTTATTCTGTGTATGATGGTGTACAAAATACACGTCAACAGTACCCTACTTGGGAGACTCCACATGCTTAGAATCCTCCCCATCTCTAGGTGGAGCTAGTGGAAGTTGGTCATCAATAATCTTGATCTCTAATGAGAGCTGAAAGGGCCCAACTTCTTCATCATCACAACATCCTTGCTGAAAGTCAAGTGGTCAATGTCAACATCAAATAGTTTGTAAGCCTTATGTTTTCACTATGCCCTATAAGCATCAACTTCTTAATCTTCAAGTCCAACTTGGTTCTCTTTGCATCTAGAATCCAAACATATGCAGTAGAACCAATGACCTTAAGATGACTCATTTTCGGTTTCCTCCTAGACCAAGCCTCCTCTAGGGTCTTCTCCTTCACTACCTATGTTGAAGACCTATTGAGAAGATAAACTTCAGTGTAAACTACCTCAGCCCAAAACTTCTTGGGAACACTCCTATTCTCCAATACACCAAACCATCTCCATAATTGTACAGTTCCTTCTATCAACTATTCCATTTTGTTGTGGAGTATAGGGTGTTGTGCATTGCCTCTTGATTCCATGTTTAGCACAAGAGATATTGAATTTGTTTGAAAAAAATTCACCTCAATTATCAAATCTAAGAGTTATGATGCCAGATCTTGACTCTTTCTCTACTAATGATTTTAACTTTTGAAATTCCTTAAACACATTCAATATTGACTTCAAGAAAAACACTCACATTTTCCTACTAAAATCATCAACGAACAAAAGAGAGTACCTGGCACCAGTAACCAATGTCATATTCATTGGTCCACAAATGTTTGCATGAACTAGTTGTAGGACTGTTGAGGATCTCCAAGCTTGTCCATTTGAAAGAGGATTTTTGTGTTGCTTCTCTACTTGGCAAGCTCCGCAAAAACCTTGTATCTTATGGTGTATATCAGGTAAACCCTCTATCAAATTCTCTCATGTCAATTGAGAGAGGTAGGTTAAGTTGAGGTGCCCATATCATTGATTCCATAGTAAACTAATATTTGATGCACTCTTAGCTACCAATGCATGCTCTTGAACTTGTCTAGTATCAACAAATTGATAAAAACCATGATCTTCGATACCAACAACAATGGTTTTCTTCGATTCCTTGTCAACTATATAGCATTTGCATTTGCTAAGTATGACATCCAAATAGGGACAATGGCACATTCTTTGACTTGCCAATAGCAAACTGAGCTCCATTCCTACAACATAGCACACATTGAAAAAAATGAGATTTTTCCCTCCAAAAGTGAGCTGTACACTCCATCTACCAAGAATTTTGTACTCATCACCATTGAAGATCATTGAATCTAAGCAATCCATGTACTCTATGAACCAATCTTTTCGATGGGTGAATGTTGAGATGCTCCAAAATTGATGTACTAGGCAAAAGACTTTGAGTAGTCTACTAGTTGTTTGGCCATAAAAGCATAGAAGGCCGACTCCTTTTGCTCAGAATTCTCTACGACATGAGCCTTTGGTGGAGGCCATCCTAGGTTGGATTTCTTATCAGCCAATCTCTTTCTACTGTGCTTCTTCATATGACCAAGTTTACCACAATAGTGACATTTGATATTTTTTAGTTTCTTCGAATTATCTTCATTATTCCCTTGTCCTTTCTTTTGAGGACATTTGCCTTTGCCCATGTCCTTGGATGAAAATGCTTGTTCCACACTGGGTGTATCACTGCTCCTACCAAACTGCTTCTTCCATCTCTCCTGCTACAAGAGCTTGTTGCAGAAATCTTTGAACTTCAAGTGAACATTGGTAGATGTGATGTTGAATGTCTCAATAAAATGTTCAAATGCCCGTGGTAAGCTTTTCAATGTTATGAGCACCATATCTTCTTCTTCCATCATGCGCTCTATGGCTTGCAATTGATCGTGAATGTCTTTGATCTTCATCAAATGTTCTTGCAAAGATGTTTCCTCATCCATCATGATTGGGAAAGCATGTTTTTCAAGAAGCACCTGCCTTTATTTGACGTCTTGTGCAAATCTTGCAAGTGCTTCCAAATGTTTGTATATGTTTTGTTTGTTTGAACCTCTAGAAGCATTTCATCTATTATTGATAACTTGATCAACATGATGGTTTCTCAATCATGCTCATCAAACTTATATTTGTCTTTACTTGCAATTGTTGGTCAAGTGTCAATATTGAGGACGATCTTGTAGATTTGCACTCGAAGATCGTGAGTATGTATTAATTCTAGGTATAGCACCATACTATTCTATTTGACAATCTTTTGGAATTTCTATGTCACATGTATGTGAGTTGTCACTATTGGCAGTAGTCCGTAGAACTCCACGTGTTCTCAAGTCTTGAAGCTCGATTTGGGCTTTGATAACATATTATAAAAAATATAACACAAAGAATGATTACCGAGATATTCAATGTTAAACTATGGAGTGAAATTCTCAAATAAAAATTACAAGATCTTTATCCTTAAGGATAAGAGCGACAACTACGAAAGCAAAGGATTAAGAACTTAACTGAAAAAATAAAAGAATATTCCTAAACTCTATTTTAAAGACTTAATTGACCATTATAAACTAAATATTACAATATTACTCTAATAGGCATGAAGACAAATTGTTGCAAGGCAATAAATTGGGATCCACCCCTAGTGGATTGGGTTAAAATTACTTGGTTGTCCCTAAAAGCCACTCTAGAATTCATTTGAGTTTGTGATATGTAATGTCCCCTTCTTGCACCTAGTCAATTTGGTTTTCCATTAGCCTATTCTCGGGTTCCCATAGGCTGATTGGAGTTGGTTAGGGGACTCAGTTGCCTATAGAGAGCTTGTACAAGTGTTTTTATTGTGTTCTGCCAAAGTTTCTATTTTTAGCTTATGCTAATTTTAGTAAGTGCCATTTTTTTGAATTCAGTGCCTTGGTGAGTTCTAAGGTTGTTGAATAGTATTTAATTAATTTCACTTAGGTGCTTTTCATAAAGTAACTTTATAATTTAAGTGAAAAAGTGCAAAGTGTTCATAAAAGGTCCCCAAGATGCTACACCTGGGGAAGGGGAACATAACTTAAGTTTAAATTTTTTAGTTTATATCCCAAAAAGGGGATGCCAAGGAGAGGAGGTTATAATATTGCTTTAAAAGATGAAATGTGAGGAAAATGAAATTCAAATTTGAAGAGTGTTGCTCTAATTCTTCCCTCCACATTATAAATATGAGCTTTGAGCTCTCATTTGCATATTCAGAATCGACAACTTAAAGAGATGCTGCTGGAATGAACTCTGAGAATTCTCTTATTGCTGGTTGAGGACGAAAACCCTCTATAGTGTTGCTAGTTTTGGTGATGAAACATCCACCCTAGCTGGTTGGTGTGATAAGCTTCAGTTTTATAGTGATTTTGGCTTGTGTTGGAGATATGGGCTTGAAAATGATGGAGGTTTTTGAGGTTTTCTGATGTGGGTATTTAGCTTTTGGTATGGTGTGTTCTTTTTGAGTGTTGTTTGGAAGCTTTTTCATTGTGCAGGTCTTCTTTTTCAGAGGTTTAGAGAAACTATATTTTGCTGATAACTCTTGGAGAAAGGGTTGTATGCCTTTAGGTATTGTTTCATTCATCTTTCCTCACATGGGCAACTCATTTTGATATATTATATGCTTTATTGGTGGAGGGCTGATTTATTAGAGCAAATTGCCCTTCTTGAGGGCCGTACACTTTCCTTGCATTTGGCACGTGAGACATCAGTTGAACAAAATCTGCATTTTTGATTGATAATTTGCTTACATTTGAGCTGTTTGGAGGAATAAGTTCATTGTGAGTTGATTGGGACAGCTTTATATGAAGATTTGATGACATTTGAATTTATAGAGAAATTGCCCTTGCTTGGCGCTGTTGGTGTATGTTTTATCATCTACCAAACATTAGAATAGGATACCTGAAGGTATTCTATCCTCTCCTGAAAAATCACTACTGATTCCAAGGTCTATATGTCCGAACAAGCGAATTTAGTGAAATAGCTTCTTGGGTAGTGTATGCTGAAAATCTCAAGGGGGACTTACGTTTAACAACTGTCTTGAACTGCTGGACTTAGATAGATTTAGCAATTTTAGGCTCTTCTTTTTTTTTTGATTTTCTGGGATTTAGACTTTCAAAAAGGAGAAAAGAGATAGGGTTCAAGAAGGCTAATCTAATCCTACGAACTCCAGAGCCGGTGTCAATTGGGTGCTCTCGAGAAACCAAACCTTGCTTCGCCACACTAGGGACAACTACACAAAGCCGGTGCAATCTCCAAATGGATTGTGCTTATGATTAAGATGTTGGGATGCACAGAGGATGAGCTCAGGCTAACTTTGCACGGTGAAATGGAAATCATCCATTCACCAAAAGTATGAGCGGAGATACACCATTGATTGACACTTATCAAATCATTCATTCAAATTAACAACAATGAAAGCAAATCTAGATTAATTTTAACTAGGTGTTGAGGAAATTGAAACCATGCAAATCATTCAAACAATAGAGATTACAAAGCAAGCGCACATGCAATATATTATCTAGAAATGACCTTACACAACAATACATCAAAAACCTCAAACTCTCCAAATGAGAGGAGGTAGCCTTATATAGTTTCTCAAAAATAAATGAACGGCCGAGATCAAACAGTGATCAAGGGCCAAGATTGAAAGTTATAAACCCTAATTAGGGTTTCCCAAAACACTATTAGCTCGAATGAATAAGAAAGTGACATGTGGCACAACTGCTAATCTCACTGGCGTGAGCACCTACTTTCCTCTTTCGCAGATTCGATGTACCTCGACACAATAAGCCTGACCTCCTCCATAGTGACACTTGTCAAACTGCTAATTTGGAAGTCGATGATGTCCACATCATCGGTACATGTGGCGAGGATACCTTCCCACTCAACCGCCTGGGGAAGAAAGTTTTCATCGATGAAGATAAAGTTTGCAATCTTTGAAAGATCGCCCTTGTCAATCATCCCTGAATCCTTGAAGAAGCTTGACTGAATCCTGGCTCTCAGGTTCTCTGCCTACAAGTGCTTCTCCCTTATACTCTCTTTCTTCCAGATCTCAAACGCTACATGAAACACCTTGCTCAAAATATCCTTGACACTCTCCTCGGTCTCAAAGCACTTGCTCTCGGATTTCTTCAAAACTTCAATCCGAGTAACCAAGGCATAATACCAGGTGTTGAAGTCATACCTATCTCCAGGCTGTATGACACCTGCATCCACCAGACTTCTCTTTGATAAACCTCGAATAACCTTTAGATGAGGAAGTATTTCATCTTGAATTTCCTCCACGTCCTCCCAATTGGTAGCTAGATCTTGGATACAACTGGCCAATGAAGAGGCCGACTCATGTGCTGACACTAAATTTTCTACTAGTATATCTACACATGCTGAAGCATCTGAAATCCACTCCTTGGCTTGTGTGAATGTACCCTTCATATCTGCATAATCCTTCATCGATTCCTACTGAAGAGGCTGTGGAGAGGTAACCGGGATCTCATGGTTAAGTGGCCTGGTAAGATGGAGAACATACTTTCTGCATTGCTGGTTCTCTTCTTCAACCCTCTTTCTCTTCTCTTTCTCCAGAGCTAAACTTGCCTTCAAAGCGTTACAAGAGTCATCGAAATACTGGACCTCTTGGTCTTGGGTGGGCTTACCCAACTCTATGGTGGTGATCTTGTAATCATCCGCGGCGACGTTGTCCCTAGTTTTTCCTTCTCTAGGCACGGCTATCTGGACTGTTTTGAATCCTGCACTGTCTCACTGAATCAGAGAAAACTTCCTGGCGGGCTTGGGTGGTTTAGCTATAATTGGCTCATTTACGTTCTCTAGAAATGCTTTTGTGATTCCTTCAGAACACGCCTCCTTGGGGACCTTAGCCTATATTCTTTCCCTTAGCCAATCCGGGATAGTTGATTGCTCTATGGTGTTCTAGTCAAATCCATCATCTGTCCCTCCCGGGTTTGCAGCTATGCCATCTAAGAAGATTGTAGGCGCTTCAGTTTTCTCTCTGTCCGAACTTTGGACAACTTCCTTCATTACTTCCTCAACCGAAGGAGAAGGCACTCTCACTTTATCATTAATCATGCATATGTTCATCTCCTATTCCCCAACTGCGTTTTGATCGGGTACGATAAAAGCGGAACTTAGGATGGACTAGCCTTCGCTGGGCTCCCTTCTTTCTCCTACAATCTTCTTTCCTGTGACCTTTATGGAGCTTCCAACTAACTCCTTCCTCTTCCGAGACCCAACATTTTCTAGATTTCGTGCATTACCTGCACAGGTACACGGGTTGGAGGACAAAGAGTCATCCACTCCCATCAATTCATAGGTCAAGGTCAAAACTTTGGATTTTAATTGCCTTGTCCTTTCAAATGTCCACCACCTAGAATACTCAACCACCATCCTCATGAGGTCTACTAGATCTGATTTCTCCCCTTTTGCCCAATCTATCAAAACTAGTGGTTCACTCTTCATCTTTTCAAAGCCCGGCTGCTGAAGCTCAAGGCTATCCTCTACTTGGTCAGCAACTTTGAATACCTCTTTGCTCTTACCAGGCTCAAAGGAATTCTTGACTAAAACCTCTTCCTGATCTCGAAACTATCAGCTACGTTAGCCCAATAATCTTCTAGATCGACTCTGTGTTCAAATGTCATTCCTTCGACCTTCTTTATTCTGTGGAATGGATCAAAATTCCTTCTTGCCTTGTACTGATAAAAGGGATACCAGGCCAACTCCTTCTCAGCAGTCGTAGCAGCTTGTGACGATGGACATGTTTCCAGCCCATTACCAATTGTAAGAGAGGAAGTTCCTGCCTTCTTCTGTTTATCCCTTTGAATCGCCATATACCCTTCCAATTGCCTCACAACCTCAAGCAACACAACTCGGTTATTAGGGTAAGCTGGAAGTTTGTAGGGAGACCTAGAGAATCCTTGAATTCCCAGGTAAGTGAACATTGGATATTGGATATACCAATGCCTGAATCGACTAATGAAGTCCATAGACTCTTGAGAGAGTCTCTGGTGCAGTCCACCTTGCAATGTCTGTGTGATGTGCATGAGGAAGGTATCAACTCTTTTAAAATGGAACTTTTCTTCCATATGGAGCTGGGGATAGCAATCATAGATTGGAAACTGGTTCTCTTTGTTCCCTACTTCTCGTCTGCAAGTGAGGCCTCTGTATCTGTAGGTTCTGGCCAAGGAAAAAAACAGGTACGAACTCATGAAGAAAGTCCTATTTGCCTCTAGGTTCCTCAGCTAGCTGTCTAGGTTGTCGCTAATCATCCTGGCCCAGTCTATCATTTTTACTCCATTCATTATTTCATTAATGAAATAATACATCCAGGGCTTGAATGGGGCTCTTAGAGGATTTCCCATTATTCTGTTGAGCAGAACGATCATGTCTCCAATGTCTTCCTTGAAGTATGCTCTCACCAGGCTCTTCCTTTGATGTTTGGAGGCGCCCTTCCTTGGCTTGTCCAGCCAAGAATGGTTGACTATGGCATCATATTCCTCCAAGTGGTCTTGATAAATGTTGTCAGCTTCGTCCTTTGTTACATACACTGTGTTGTGGTACTCTGGGATCCTGAAGGCCTCTCAGATGGCCTCATCACTGATGTTCGCCAGCACTCTTCCATCAGGTGCAACAATGTCCTTACTGGTGGGGTTGTAAATGTTTAGCACATTCAACTACTAATTCAGTGCATTGCATGGTGGGGAGAAAACTAGGAGCATGCACGACACCACTCTTCATCGTCTTTCGTGTGGTTGTGGTAGGCACAAGGTTGTCGAGATCAAACATCCGCTTCTTAAATTCCCTCAGATTGATGTGTCCGAGGTTGGTTTCGCTAACATTTTTCCATTTCGAAGTCATCCTTGACTCCGGAGGAGCATCTTTATCCACTTGAAATTTCATAGTGCCTAGGATCTGCAAACAGACAATGAAATTTTAAGGTAGGAATTAATTCGTAATTTGAAGAAAATAACGAGGCTGCGAAATGGCTAAGTGTTTGAAAATTTCATTTTATTATCATACTTAGCCATAAAAACTGAAATTTCATTTGAAAACCCTTCAATCTCAAGGATGGTTGTGATCGTAAATCAACACCAAGTGTTATAACTTCAAAAACTTTCTTATACTTAGCCAAAAAAAATGATTTTCCTCCCCCTAGAAATTCGAATAAATTCACTAAAAATTATTTCTCAAACTCTGAAAAATACTCAGAAAATACATAAATTTGCATCATGAATTCAATTTCACCTTTGAATGGATGGAAGTAAGGCTGGAAATTTCTCAAAAATAGTCAGAAAATTCAAGAAAGATTCAATAATTCTTCCTTATACCAGCTGGCTTCACTAAAAAGAAGTTTGTCCAACTACCAACAATATCAAAACTTTCTGTAGATGAACTTCAAACTGAAAATACTTTACTATGCTCTCCTTGGTAACTTCGAACTTCTTGGTGTGTCAAAATGAAGTTACAACAAAGTATTTGTAAACAAAGTTGAGTCTTCAATTAGAAATACTTAAAATCGCCCAACTCATGTTTCCAATTTTAACTTCACTCTTTAGGAAAGTGTTGTCATCTTTCCAAGTTTGAAGAAAATATCTTCCAAAAGTTTCCAATTTGGCTACAAGTTTGAAATCTTTGGCAATCTTCCAATATTCTGAAAGATCCCTGATGGATCCCCCTGCTGATCTGCTGTAATTTTTAAAATAATAAACTATTTTCCTGTGATTTTGCTGATGGTCTTACAGAATAGAGAGAAGTGGCAGAATGTTTGGTTTCTTTTTGTATTTTTTTGAATATATAAGCAAGTAATGAATAAAGAATAGCAAATAAGGAAGCTGAAACAAGTAAGAACATTCAATTAAATCAGAATTGATACAAATCGTACCATGCAGATTTCTGATTTATAATATCCAGATTATTCCCTACGCACTGGGGATGTGCTTACATCCAATAATGGCGCCAACCTGAAGGGTAGATGATGAACACAAACCAAAAACACCAGCTATGGCTGAATGAAAGTCTTCACCACTTCCAGCGTAAAGTGTACCTGTTGTAATGGTGGCATCAAGCTGAAACAATCACGCCCCAGCTGGGAAATTCAACCACCCTGCTGAAACCCTCACCAAGCAATCTGAATCTCCACAAGGAATAGCGCAAACACTCTGACCAATAATGCCAATGCCAAAAGAATCCACTGCAAATCAATAGCTGAGGGCTACGTCCCAGCCACTACCAATCATGGGGTTTGCGTCCTAGATTGAAGAATTGCTCTACCAGAGCAATATCGCACCAAACAAGTTTTCAATATGTAAAAGATAATGAGAAATTAGGTTTCTTTCTCCTTATATCTCTTTCCTTCCAAATCGAACCCTAAAGATATATGAAAAGTGCGCTTTAATATAAAGTCATATTTCTCAATATTGGGCGTCCAAGTATAGAGAAAACACCACTTTTTCAATATAAAATAACTCCAAGCGCCAAAAGGACCCTGGCAAGTGAAAATCATTTAGAAAAGTTCAAGACCTTTCCAACGAGCTATATAACACATGGGCATACGAATCCAGATGAAGCCAAAAACCCCTTATTACTCCGAAATGGCTATAGACATAGCCTTATTTAAAATATTAAAACGCTAACTGAGGAAACATTTAAATATATTAAAAATATAACCCAAATAGCTACAGAAAGCTCGAAACACACCAAAAGCCTGAAACTGAACCTGTCACCTGTCTATGACTGATGTCGGAAATCATGGATCAACCAGCAATCTCATCCCTAAAATCTAGGGATGCTCCTAGAAACTAGGAAACACACCCAAATCTCTTGAAACTGAAACCATCTGAAAGGTCATGAATAACCTCATGACTGACAACTGTCACAACCTCCTAAAATTTAGGGATATCCCCTAAAATCTAGGAACAGCTCCAAATTGCCTGTAAAGCCAAAATCCAGTCACTATATGCACTGGATGAGTCCCAATCAACCTCTGCTAGCCTACGAGACTTCAATGATAAGCCAACTCCTCCATCTCTGATGTCCACTCTAGAAAGGGGACATGACATATTCCCTTTCAAAAAACTTTCTATCTTGGTTTTTAAGTTCGAAATCTTTGGCAATCTTCCAATATTCCCTTTCAAAAAACTTTCTATCTTGGTTTTTAAGTTCGAAATCTTTATCAATCTTCCAATATTCCCTTCCAAAGAAAAACTTTCTATTTTGTTTTTTCAAGTTTGAAATCTTTATGTATTTTGATGACATCACTCAAACTTGTTGACTTTGTTTGAGCCTCATGTTTGCGCGGACTATTGAAGACTTCCCAAGGCATGGCGGAGTTTGAAGGACACCAAGGGCGGACTTTTTGAAAATCTCTTACAACCTTTTTAAGGCCTAGGGTGGAGTTTAGAGGGTCTTCAACATCATACTTAGCACCTTGGGCGGAGTTTTATCTTCCTCTTCATCATGGTGGATTTTTTTTTTGGAGGTTTCCTTAAGCATGGCAGAGTTTTGAGGTCACCCTCAAAGCATAGGGCAGAGTTTGATGGTACCTCCATCTTCTCACTTTGGCCAAGTGGAATTGGATGCCTCTCCTAGGTATGGCGGAGTTTGATGGTACCTCCATCTTCTCGCTTTGGCCAGGCGGAATTGGATGCCTCTCCTAGGTATGGCAAAGTTTGATGGTATCTCTACCATCTTCTTTACCAATTTGGGCAGACTTCTATGGCCTCTCCAACATGCATGGCGGACTTTTTATAACTCTCTTCATGGGCGGCCTTTCTACTAAGGCATAGGGCAGACTTTCTTGACCTCTCTATGGTGGACTTTCAAGGTATCATGGAGGGAGGAGTTTGAAGGCACCTACTTCAACATGGAGGGCAGACTTTTGATGTGACCCCAAGTCATGGCGGAGTTTAGAGGGTCTTCAACATGGGCGGACTTTTGGCTTAACCTTTTGCATGGCGGAATTTTGAGTCTCCAACTTCAAGGCGGACCTTTGAAGACTCTCCCTTGGGCAAACTTTGGTGATGACTCAACCAAGGCGGAGTTTTGAACACATCCCCAAGGGCGAGGTTTGATGACTTCCCAACTTCACATGCCATCCTTCCAAGGCAGACTTTAGATGGATCACCATGCATGGCGGACTTTTGCTTTCCTTTCATCATGGCGGACCTTTGCTTAGGTGGACTTTCTGCACACCTGTCATGACACTCAACCTTATCCATTAGCCATACTTAGACAAAATTTTGGAAAATTTCAAAATTTCACATTTTAACCCAAATTAACCATATTAACTTGAAATTTGAAATCCATATTTAGGCAAACCATTTGAAGCAATACGACCCCTAAAATGTAGGGAACTAGTTTTTTAGGTCAAAACTTGGAAATTTTGGGTCCCCATTGAAGCAGGTCAATGGTGTTAGTGCAAACCCTATATTCCCATCCCGAAAAAGCAAAAAGCAATCCCTAAAAAATAGGAAAAACAATCTAAAAATAGCCATACTGGGGATTGGGCTAAAAATGCCAAAAACGAAACTTCCTAAAAAATAGGAAAAAGCAAAAAAGCAAACTTTCTTTGTCCAAATTTGTCCAAATCAATTGCGATCTTCGTCCTTTGGCCTTTCTAAGCACTTTGGTGGTGTTCGTATTCGGGAATCACATGGTTTGCAAAAACTAACTTTCAATCCTTAAGACTTGAACTATTCAAAACTGGGCAAGGCTTGGTAAAACTGAAGCGGAAGGCCATAGGACACTAACAAAAACCCTAGAATGCAGGAAAAGAGAGGGTCCCCATTTGCAATGGGGCAATGTGTGAAAAAGGTCACAACATCTGGCAACTCCACGAGAGGAATGTTCCTAAATATTCCTAGGATGAAACCCACTTTGAACTTAGAATCAAAAATTAATTATAGCTAACTTACCCATTGGCTCAGAAGGGCATTCAAAAAGGAAAGAAGAATCCTAAATTGTATCAAGATCTTTCATCCTTCAATTATAAGTGTGTGCAAAATGCATTCATTCCCGCCTCTTAAGATCATTATGACTCTTTGGTTCCATCATGGCAAGTCGCATAATTTTAAGTGCTTTGTCTTAACTCCAAAAGCATCCTTGGATAGAGCCTTGCTGCCAATGAGCGTCCATAGGCCCAGCGAGGTTATCTCTATAATCTCACGGAGATTGCTTTACTTCCAGCGATTTATACTTTGATTTGAGGGATACACCTATAGAGATTTCCGCACACCCAAAAGCCAAGTATTTTGATTTTCTTTCTTTTCTTTCTTTTATTCTTTTTCTTTTCACATATTTCCACACTGCGGCTTGCAAGCAATGAAGCTTACCATGGGCTTGAGCATTATAGCGGCGCTGAAGTAAGACTTTTGACGAATTTCTTTATGTTTTCTTGCCATAACTTCACTACGGGAGACCAAAATGACTCAGAGGATTCTTTAAGTGTATAAGATATAATGAGTGAAAGACTCAATGTCGAGATACAATTGGTGATTCCCTTTCTAGTCAAATGCTCATCCTAACTTTGAGATACTTTAGAAACAATTAATCTAAAATTCAAAAGCTCTTCACAAATATTCATCAAAGGAATACCCCAAACATAACTTAGCGGGGTCAAACCAGAATGTGCGTGCTTAAGCAACATCACCTTCTTGCCAATGGGAATCCTCTTTTATTACTAAACTAAAGCACGCAGAAGCAAAACAACTAAGCTAACAAAATAAAACTAAACTAAATAAAAACAACTAAACTAAACACACAACCAAAGCAAAACTACCCCAGCTATGTACAAATGAATTCCATCATGGAACTCAAGGCATGAAGTAATGTTTCAGAAATTGCCCATTAACGGGCAAAGGAATGTCATCACCTATCAAGGTCTTTAACTTAAAAGCGTTCTCTCCTAGTATCTTGGCAATTTGGTATGGTCCTTTCCATAAGCAATTGAACTTGTCGTGATCTCCTTTTCGTTCGTGGGGTTTATCCCAATATAGGACCAAATCTGAGATTCTGAAGGCTTTCCTGGTGGCTCGTCTATCAAACCATCTTTTGACTATCCCTTGGTGCTTAGCAAACTTTTCTAGGGCTTGATCTCTTTGTTCCTCCAAAAAAAGCAGTTGGGAGAGACGAATTTGGACTCTCTTCTGGATCTAGAAATTCTTGCATGAACTTCAAAGTTGGGATTCTCAGTTGAATAGGGAAAACTGGGTCCTGTCCGTAGACCAGATGGTATGGGGAAGTGCCCAAGGATTTCTTAGCTCTTGTTCTATCTGCCCATAGAGCAAACCTCAATTGTGTATGCCAATCTTTCAGGTTCTTATCAAGCAGCTTCTTGATCACACTAAGCAAATTTTTGTTGGTTGATTCTACCAGTCCATTGCCCTGGGGGTAATAGTTTGAAGAGAATTTCAAAGTGATGCCATAATCGAATGCCCAGTTAGAAAACTTTAGAGAGGTGAAGGCGGAGCCATTGTCGCACACTAGAGCATGGGGGCATCCAAACCTAGTGGTAATGTTCTCTTCAAGGAACTTGATTACTGTATTTGTTGTACAGTTCTTTAATGCTTGGGCTTCAGACCACCGGGTGCAATAATCGGTTGCTGTCAGAATGTATTTGTGTTGTGCTGATGATAGCGGGTTTATTGCTCCAATGAAATCTAGTCCCCACATTGCAAATGGTTTTACTTTCGTGATCGGTTGCAACAGCATTGAAGGGTTCTTTTCTCTATTGGCGGCAACCTAACAAATGTGGCATGTTTTTACATGTTCATAGGCCTCCTTAAAAACAGTAGGCCAATAATATCCTGCTCTTAGGATCTGAAAAGCAGTGGCTTGACTCCCTTTGTGGCCTGTTCCAAACTTAGAGTGGAAATGTTCTATTATTCTCTTGGCTTCATCATATCCGACACATCAAAGGTATATACCTTCATGATTCTTTCAGTAGAGTACTACTCCTTGGAGCATATAGTGCTGGCACTTAAGTCTAAAGGCTCGTTTCTGTGCCGAATTCCTGGAGACGGGCTATCTGTGATCTGTTAAATACGACATGATATCATAGTACCATTCCTTCTGAGAAACATCAGCCAAGACATATGTTTGTTGTATTAGTCCAGGTCCTTCAACTGCCATAGTTTGTGTTAGGGCTTGCCCTCGGACTAATTTCATTGGTTGTAATTCTACATCATACTCTTGGATGGTGGCAACCCACTTTCCTCGCCTTTCCCCTAGCTCGTTCTACATCAGGAGTGTCTTTACAGCAGTATCAGGCACGATGGCGAAGATCTTATTCCTTAAAATATAGTGCCTGAATTTCTTAATATCCTTCACTAAGGCATAAGCTTGTTTTTCAACACTTCGATATCTTAACTCCGCATCCTTGAGGGGTGAGCTCATAAAAGCTATAGGATGCTCTTCCTTTTCTTCTGTCCGTTGCATGAGTATTGCTTCACACGAATGTTCAGATGCAAAGGAGTACAAGTAGAATGGCTTAGTGTAGTCTGGACTGACCAAAACCAGAGCATCAGCTTGATTTCTTCAAATGCTCTCTTTGATGACGGTGTCCATTCCATCTTTGCACCCTTTTTCAACATCTCATTTAAAGGCTTTACTATCTCAGCAAAACCGGTGATAAATTTTCTAACGAAATTAATCTTTCCGAAGAAAGACCTTAGCTCCTTTTGGCTAGACGGCAAATTGATCCTTGAAATGGCCTCAATATGTTCAAGATCAATTAGTATACCCTTTTCTGTAATCAGGTGTCCTAACAATTTGCCTTCGGTGACCCCAAATATGCATTTCTTTGGATTTAAGGAAATCCCATACCTTCGGCATCTCTGGAATGTTTTCCTCAGGTCTTTAACGTGGCTCCCTCTTTCTTTTGAGAACATAGTAAGATCATCCATGTAGACGATTATACTCCTCCCAATCGATTCTCTGAAGGCGATATCCATGGCCCTCTGAAATGTGGCTCCAACGTTGATCAACCCAAAAGGCATCCTTTTGTAGGCAAATGTTCCCCATTTTGTGGTGAATGCAGTTTTCAATCTGTCTTCATATTCAACAAGTACTTGATTGTATCCTGAGTATCCGTCCAAAAAGGACATCATCTGTGAACCATTCACAATTTGTAAAACTTCATCAAGGGACGGCAGGGGGTAATTGTCCTTTTCAGAGGCTTTGTTCAAATTCCGGAAATCAACACACAGTCTTATTTCCCCGTTCTTCTTCCTAACTGGGACCAAGTTGGCGAACCACGTTGAATGGCGTACTAGGAATATGATTCCAGCCGTTAACAATTTTTTAACTTCTTGGTGTATGAGAAGTTCCAGTAATGGGTTAACTGGCCTCTGGCGTTGCCAAAAAGGTCTACTGTCCTGTTTGAGAGGGATTGTGTGGGTAATGATAGAAGTGTCATAGGTTCTCAGGTCCTCATAGCTCCATGCTATGACATCAGAATATTCTTCTAAAGCTTGAATTATCCCAGCCCTTTCTTCTGGTGTATAGATTTTACCTATGTACACGTTTTTGACATTCCCTTCAGTCCCCATATTGACTTTCTCAAATTGGTCACCATCAGTCTTTTGACCTTTTATTTCATTGATTTGGTCTTGATCATACATTCTTTCTAATTGTATCATCCCTCTAGGGATGAAATTTGTTTTCAAGTTTAAAATCCCATCATCATCTATTTTTGCTTCTTCTTCTGTTTCCTTGTCATCAATCATCTGAGCTGTAAATATGTCTGAGCTTGTTAGAAATTCTTGGATTTGACCATCGTCTTCAAACACCTGAAAATTTGTGATGTTATCCAGGATTGAGGGATTTAGTGACAACTCTATGGACAGATGATCCATGTTTTCTATAGTAAGGGGCTCTAGTAAACTGGCTACTTGGGTTGACGTGTTCGCAATCTGGTTATCTGCTCGCCCTACTGGCCGGATGTTGAAGGCATCAAAGCTTTCCAGGAGATCCCAAACCCTGTTACGGTAATGGGATAGTTTCTTATCATGGCAAGCATATTGCTTTCTCACTTGCTTGACTACTATCTCCGAATCACCGAAGGCTTGTACAATTTTAGCCCCCTTACTTATGGCGAACAACAGTCCTTGAACTAGTGACTCGTACTCGGCTACATTGTTTGTGCAGGGAAACTGGAGTCGACGAGCTATGAGAAACACCTCCCCATCGGTACTAGTTAACTTGAACCCGGCTCCTGCCCCTTTCTTGGAATAGGATCCGTCAAATCTTAGAATCCATGTCTGTTCTTCATGTTGAGACCATACTAAAACCTGTTCTTCCCTTTCCTCCTGTGGAGGTGGTAGAGTTTAAATTTCCATAATATTTCTGTTAAACTCTTCTAATAATTGGCTGATCTCACCTTCAACCTCTTGCCTGATTGTTCGGTAAGATGATGAAGCTTGTGTTTCAATGGCGCGCCTACGACGATCTTGCAGTTGATCTTCTTCCATGTTTACCTCTATATTTTGCTCAGGTTCATGCCTTTGACGAACTTGTCTATTCTCGGTATCACTTCCAGGGTCTGTGAACTACTGGAGCATCCGACGAACCTCCGTGATTGCTTTGTGGCATTCTTTACAAGTGAATTTTGAATGAGATGTGTCGTGAACCCGACACCAATTGGTCAGCAGTAGCTCATGAATCTTACTCCTCATTTCTGCCCTTTGACATACATTTGTCCAGATGAATTCCTTGAAACTTTTGAACATTTTTTTCTCTTTATCTGGATCGTCAATTAACGTGAAGTCAGACCCGTTTCCAATTGCTTCTCCTATGGAGGAGACCTATAGTGTCAAAACTTCATTTACCCTAGGTGTATAGGACCCTAGGTTAGTCTCGAGAAACAATATTTCATTATTTTCTCCATATTCCGTGATCATTAACCTAAGTCTTGGGGTACTATCGATTTTAATTTGATTTGGAACCCCTTTCCATGGTAGCCACATGTGAGAGAAGTCAGTGGAAATGTATCCATTCAGTCTTCTGGACCAATCCCTACTTAGCAACATGCCATATCCATCAAGGATGTCTACGATAGAGATATCGATACAACTTTGCACTCTTGGGTCTGCTGCCAACTGCATGTGAATATTGTTGAGCTCTCCCATCACAGGTACCTCAGTCTTATCTAGCTGTGTGACTTTCTTATTGGTCCTTGCCAAAACAAGTCCTAGCTTTTGACAAACGGCTAGGGGCATTACATTACTGGAGGCACCAGAGTCTACTAGGCAATTATGCAACATTTTGTCAAATATTCTTACTGACAACAAGAATGGAGCAGGTTCGTCCTTCCCTTGAAAGAAAACTACTTGGTTCTTTTCTTGTTTCTCTTCCTGCTCTTTAAAGAGAAAATCTCCATTTTGCGAGCTCTGTGATAATTCCTTCGCCATAATTTCTTCTTGGAATATGTTTGTGTCCATGAGGACCTCTTCTGGTGTGATGTTTTCTTGGTTTTCAACTGATGTATGTATCATGCCTACAAAATTTGGAGGTTGTTGTGGAAAATCGGATGATACAACATTGGTATTAGCAGGAGTATTGACCATTCCTCTGTTTACTACATTTGGCTGAGGGACTCTCAGTGCCACAACTTCAGTAATACTACCAAAGATTGTTTCTCTAATTTCATGAATTTTCATCAATTCAATCAAAGGTAGACTGACTTTTATCCTTTTGAACTCCTCTAATACGAATGAACTTAGCCTCTTCAGCTCATCTTTGGGGCCGTCTTTTGCTTGAGTTTGAACTGGCTCTAGCTGGGGAACTGTTGGTCGCCTTTGGTCAACTTGAGGAGAATTGACAGGTCTTGATCCACTGGGTTGGACATTCTGCTGGCGATATTCAGGAGAATCCCTAGGAGGCGTTGGTGCATTCGTGGCATTGGGATTTGGTGGGGTTTGAAAGTTGTTGGGAGGAATAGATGTAGTTAAAGGCTCATTGTATCGAGTATTCCTCTGGTATACACAGGGTTGGTTTCCAGACATTTGTTGGAATGCTTGCACTTCCCTAGTGCCTTCTACCAAAACACTATCATATAATGGGGGGAAGATATAGCTATTGATTGTGGTTGGTTGATTTGATACCAATTGGACTTCAAGTTTGATTTGACCTTGTGGCATTTCCACGGGACTATTGGCAAATGCAGGTGGAAATCTTTGACTAGGCTAGTATGATGGGCCATTCTGGAATGGGGGTCTGATATTTTCTATGACCAAAGCTTGGTCATATCTTGTTACAGGAACAATCTCATATCCAGTCTTTGGAACCTCTTCTGCTCTTGAATTCCTTCTCTCACTTTGGAAAATGTCTGCAGCTACTTGGAATTCATGGCATTGTAACTCGGAATGTTTATCAGTACTATGCAACCTACACCATCCTGACAGTGCAGCTTCTGCTAGGAATACTTTGTCTGCAACAGGTTGGTTATCCAAGGGGGATGGCACAGTACTATTGTTAGGCGCAGTATTTCATGTTCTCTTCTGGGGAACCTGATTGTTATTCCGGAAATTTTGATTATTCCCTTGGTAGTTTTGGTTGTCTCTTTGGAAATTTTGACCATCTCTTGTATATCCAGAAGAAACTTGTCCTTGATGATTCCCTTGATAATTCCTCTACATTTGGTTGCTCTGTCCTTTCAAATAGGTTACCTCTGCTGACAGTTTCTTTACTTGATTGATTAGTTCCCTCATTTCTTCTTTCTCCTCCAAGGTTTGGACTTGAGGTTGTCGCATTTTGGAGATATATTGGTTGAAACGGAGGCACTTGCGAGAGAGGATTTCCAGGATGAAGAACCATCTGGTTACTGGCTACGGGAATTGGGTTCATCACCGGCATATTTTGAGACAATGCTCTGTTGATATTCTGAATCTGTCCTTGTGCAGCGGGATTTTCTAGATAGTTCAAGGGTCCTGTAGCAGTACCTACTTCCAGATCATTGTTAACTCAAATAGCTGAAGCATATGCTTCCTTTAAATTGGTTGGGGGTGCCTTTTGTTTTTTACAAACACGGAAGTGAGGCGATCTAATGCTGCATGGTAAACAGGTAGTGCTGCAACATTATTCAAGTTGTAGGGATCTCTTAGCCTTGTATAAGCCTTGTGAAATCTATTATTGAAGGTGCTAATAGGCTCATGCTCTTGCCTTCTTATTTCCACAAACTATCTATATAATTCAGATGGAGAAATTGGCGATCTGAATTTTAGTAAGAAAATGTCTTTCATCTCTTGCTAATTATGGATGGAGTCAGCTGGCAGGTGGATATACCAGTGAGAGGCTTCTTCATCAAAGGTGTAAGGAAACAACCTACATGCCACATCTTCATGCTGGATATCTGTATTATGCAGGAGGTCTTCAAAAATCTTTATATGTTCATCAGCTGAGCGACTCAGGTCACAACTATGAAACTTAAAACAGAAGTGCTCAGGACTCTTTGGCATTGCATTATAGGCTGCAAAAACCATAGGGGATGCATTAGTTGGACGCCAAACCATTGAGACGCTTGTTTGGGAAACTACTGGTCGAACTTGTTGGATAATTGGTGGACAGGATACTGGAGGCGGAGTGCTTGTGACTTGAGAGGAGGGGGTTTGGAATAATTTGGAAATATCTTCCTCCTCTGGCCTACCTTCTTTTGCTTGACTCTCTCCTTTCTTTGGCGAAACTTCCCTCTTTTGTCTAGATCTTGTGGGTCGTTCTAACTCCACGAATTCCTTGGATGAATTTTGTGTTGATTTGAGGATTCTCTGAAATTTATCCAGGGAGAAAGAACTTATGTGATCCAGCGTAGCATTTATTCTTGTTGAGGCAGTGCGAGAGCAAGTTCAGGGGCTGGGTTAACTTCCTCCTGTTCTCTCTGATTTTGTGCGTTGATGTGGTTAGCAATTCCTTCTTCTTCTTCGAGGATAGAAGCACATTCGACACCAGTCAGGATAATTTCTTTTCACAGACTAAGCCAAGCTATATAACTCAATGATGATGTTCTCTTGTTCGTTGTTGAAGCTCAAGTCTGGCTATATCACTAGTTGGAGGTCTCTTCTTGGTTCAGGAGGAGTGATGGACAGACCCATCTCTTACCATGTTAGTGGACTGAAAAGAAAATTGTCAGATTTCTTTAAGAACTTGCTTGTGAAGGGTAGAAATCCTTTGTCTCTCTAGATTTCCTTGATCACAGTCTCTATTTGCTGACCCTTTTCTTCTTCCTTGGTAATAATGTGACTCACTTGTCTGAATTGAGAATAATTACTTTTGATTTCCAAGCAAGTGTTCGTAACTGATCTGCAATGTATGATTGATTCAGTCCTTGTTCAGGTTGTTCAAGGGGCAGATCGAATGGGAATTCATGCGGCAATACCATGCTGCATCATATCTACTATCCAAAATAGGTAACTTTGGGATTGATAGTGATAAAGCCCTCTGAATGCTCTTGTATGTTGCGTGTGGGAGGAGGGTTAAAGAAAAGTTTTGGATGACTTCTGCAAAATACAAATTCGAGTTCAGTTGTTCAAGACTTGATGATGATCATGCCCTCCTAGCGCCATTTTATGTTGGTATGTGGGAGGAGGGTAAACAAAAAGTTCAAGATGACTTCTGCAAATACAAATTCGAGTTCAGCTATTTAAGACTTGATAATGATCATGCCCTCCCACTAGCACCATTTTATGTTGGTGTCTGTTTTATCATCTACCAAACATTAGAATAGGATACCCGAAGGTATTCTATCCTCTCCTAAAAAATCACTACTGATTCCAAGGTCTATATGTGCGAACAAGCGAATTTAGTGAAATAGCTTCTTGGGTAGTGTATGCTGAAAATCTCAAGGGGGACTTACGTTTAACAACTGCCTTGAACTACTGGACTTAGATGGATTTAGCAATTTTAGGTTCTTCTTTGTTTTTGGATTTTCAAGGATTTAGACTTTCAAAAAGGAGAAAAGAGATAGGGTTCAAGAAGGCTAATCTAATCCTACGAACTCCAGAGTCGGTGTCAATTGGGTGCTCTCGAGAAACCAAACCTTGCTTCGCCACACTAGGGACAACTACACAAAACCGGTGCAATCTTCAATGGATTGTGCTTATGATTAAGATGTTGGGATGCACAGAGGATGAGCTCAAGCTAACTTTGCATGGTGAAATGGAAATCATCCATTCACCAAAATTATGAGCGCAGATACACCATTGATTGACACTTATCAAATCATTCATTCAAATTAACAACAATGAAAGCAAATCTAGATTAATTTTAACTAGGTGTTGAGGAAATTGAAACCATGCAAATCATTCAAACAATAGAGATTACAAAGCAAGCGCACATGCAATATATTATCTGGAAATGACCTTACACAACAATACATCAAAAACCTCAAACTCTCCAAATGAGAGGAGGTAGCCTTATATAGTTTCTCAAAAATAAATGAACGGCCGAGATCAAACAGTGATCAAGGGCCAAGATTGAAAGCTATAAACCCTAATTAGGGTTTCACTATCAGCTCGAATGAATAAGAAAGTGACATGTGGCACAACTGCTAATCTCACTAGGGTGAGCGCCTACTTTCCTCTTTCACAGATTCGATGTACCTCCACACAATAAGCCTGACCTCCTCCATAGTGACACTTGTCAAACTGCTAATTTGGAAGTCGATGATGTCCACATCATCAGTACATGTGGCGAGGATACCTCCCCACTCAACTGCCTGAGGAAGAAAGTTTTCATCGATGAAGATAAAGTTTGCAATCTTTGAAAGATTGCCCTTGTCAATCATCCCTGAATCCTTGGAGAAGCTTAACTGAATCCTGGCTCTCAGGTTCTCTGCCTGCAAGTGCTTCTCCCTTATACTCTCTTTCTTCCAGATCTCAGACGCAACATGAAACACCTTGCTCAAAATATCCTTGACACTCTCCTCGGTCTCAAAGCACTTGGTCTCGGATTTCTTCAGAACTTCAATACGGGTAACCAAGGCATATTATCGGGTGTTGAAGTCATACCTATCTCCAGGCTGTATGACACCTGCATCCACTGGACTTCTCTTCGATAAACCTTGAATAACCTTCAGATGAGGAAGTATTTCATCTTGAATTTCCTCCACGTCCTCCCAATTGGTAGCTAGATCCTGGATACAACTGGCCAGTGAAGAGGCCGACTCATGTGCTGACACTAAATTTTCTACCAGTATATCTACACGTGCTGAAGCATCTGAAATCCACTCCTTGGCTTGTGTGAATGTACCCTTCATTTCCTCATAATCCTTCATCGATTCCTGCTGAAGAGGCTGTGGAGAGGTAACCGGGTTCTCATGGTGAAGTGGCCTGGTAAGATGGAGAACATACTTTCTCCATTGTTGGTTCTCTTCTTCAACCTTCTTTCTCTTCTCTTTCTCCTAAGCTAAACATGCCTTCAGAGCGTTACAAGAGTCATCGAAACACTGGACCTCTTGGTCTTGGGTGGGCTTACCCAACTCTATGGTGGTGATCTTGTAATCATCCGCGGCGACGTTGTCCCTAGTTTTTCCTTCTCTAGGCACGGCTATCTGGACTGTTCTGAATCCTGCACTGTTTCGCTGAATCAGAGAAAACTTTCTGGCGGGCTTGGGTGGTTTAGCTATAATTGGCTCATTTACGTTCTCTAGAAATGCTGTTGTGATTCCTTCAGAACACGCCTCCTTGGGGACCTTAGCCTTTATTCTTTCCCTTTGCCAATCCGGGATAGTTGATTGCTCTACGGTGTTTTGGTCAAATCCATCATCTGTCCCTCCCGGGTTTGCAGCTATGCCATCTAAGAAGATTGTAGGCGCTTCAGTTTGCTCTCTGTCCGAACTTTGGACAACTTCCTTCATTACTTCCTCAACCGAAGGAGAAGGCACTCTCACTTCATCATTATTCATGCATATGTTCATCTCCTGTTCCCCAACTGCGTTCTGATCGGGTACGATAAAAGAGGCACTTAGGATGGACTGGCCTTCGTTGGACTCCCTTCTTTCTCCTACAATCTTCTTTCCTATGACCTTTACGGAGCTTCCAACTAACTCCTTCCTCTTTCGAGACCCAACACTTTCTGGATTTCGTGCATTACCTTCAGAGGCACAAGGGTTGGAGGACAAAGAATCATCCACTCCCATCAATTCATAGGTCAAGCTCACAACTTTGGATTTTAATTGCCTTGTCCTTTCAGATGTCCACCACCTAGAATACTCAACCACTATCCTCATGAGGTCTGCTAGATCTGATTTCTCCCCTTCTGCCGAATCTATCAAAACTAGTGGTTCACTCTTCATCTTTTCAAAGCCCAGCTGCTGAAACTCAAGGCTATCCTCTACTTGGTCAGCAACTCTGAATAACTCTATTGCTCTTACCAGGCTCAAAGGAATTCTCGACCAAAACCTCTTCCTGATCTCAAAACTATCAGCTGAGTTAGCCCAATAATCTTCTAGATCGGCCCTGTGTTCAAATGTCATTCCTTCGACCTTCTTTATTCTGTGGAATGGATCAAAATTCCTTCTTGCCATGTACTGATAAAAGGGATACCAGGCCAGCTCCTTCTCAGCAGTCGCAGCAGCTTGTGATGATGGACATGTTTCCCGCCCATTACCAATTGTAAGAGAGGAAGTTCCTGCCTTTTTCTATTTATCCCTTTGAATCGCCATATACCCTTCCAATTGCCTCAAAACCTCGAGCAACACAACTCGGTTATTAGGGTAAGCTGGAAGTTTGTAGGGAGACCCAAAGAATCCCTGAATTCCCAGGTAATTGAACTTTGGATATTGGACATACCAATACCTGAATCGACTGATGAAGTCCATAGACTCTTGAGAGAGTCTCTGGTGCAGTCCACCTTGCAATGTCCGCGTGATGTGCATGAGGAAGGTATCATTAACTCTTTTAAAATGGAACTTTTCTTCCATATGGAGCTGGGGATAGCAGTCATAGATTGGAAACTGGTTCTCTTTGTTCCCTACTTCTCGTCTGCAAGTGAGGCCTCTGTATCTGTAGGTTCTGACCAAGGAATAAAACAGGTACGAACTCATGAAGAAAGTCCTATTTGCCTCTAGGTTCCTCAGCTGGCTGTCTAGGTTGTCGCTAATCATCCTGGCCCAGTCTATCATCTTTACTCCATTCATTATTTCATTAATGAAATAATACATCCAAGGCTCGAATGGGGCTCCTAGAGGATTTCCCATTATTCTGTTTAGCAGAACGATCATGTCTCCAATGTCTTCCTTGAAGTATGCTCTCACCAGGCTCTTCCTTTGAAGTTTGGAGGCGCCCTTCCTTGGCTTGTCTAGCCAAGAATGGTTGACTATGTCATCATATTCCTCCAAGTGGTCTTGATAAATGCTATCAGCTTCGTCCTTTGTTACATACACTGTGTTGTGGTACTCTGGGATCCTGAAGGCCTCTCAGATGGCCTCATCACTGATGTTCGCCAGCACTCTTCCATCAGGTGCAACAATGTCCTTACTGGGGGTGTTGTAATGTTTAGCACATTCAACTACTAATTCAGTGCATTGCATGGTGGGGAGAAAACTAGGAGCATGCACGACGCCACTCTTCATCATCTTTCGTGCGGTTGTGGTAGGCACAAGGTTGTCGAGACCAAACATCCGCTTCTTAAATTCCCTCATATTGATGTGTCCGAGGTTGGTGTCGCAAACATTTTTCCATTTCGAAGTCATCCTTGACTCCAGAGGAGCATCTTTATCCACTTGAAATTTCATAGTGCCTAGGATCTGCAAACAGACAATGAAATTTTAAGTTAGGAATTAATTCGTAATTTGAAGAAAATAACGGGGCTGCAAAATGGCTAAGTGTTTGAAAATTTCATTTTATTCTCATACTTAGCCATAAAAACTGAAATTTCATTTGAAAACCCTTCAATCTCAAGGATGGTTGTGATCGTAATTCAACACGAAGTGTTATAACTTCGAAAACTTTCTTATACTTGGCCCAAAAAAATGATTTTCCTGCCCCTAGAAATTCGAATAAATTCACTAAAAATCATTTCTCAAACTCTGAAAAATACTCAGAAAATACATAAATCTGCATCATGAATTCAATTTCACCTTCGAATGGATGGAAGTAAGGCTGGAAATTTCTCAAGAATACTCAGAAAATTTAGGAAAGATTCAATAATTCTTCCTTATACCAGCTGGCTTCACTAAAAAAATCTGTGAATCCTTCGTCACGAAGTTTGTCCAACTACCAGCAATATCAAAAATTTCTCCAGATGAACTTCAAACTGAAAATACTTTACTATGCTCTCCTTAGTAAATTCGAACTTCTTGGTGTGTAAAAATGAAGTTACAACAAAGTATTTGTAAACAAAGTTGAATCTTCAATTAGAAATACTTAAAATCGCCAAACTCATGTTTCCAATTTTAACTTCACTCTTTAGGAAAGTCTTGTCATCTTTCCAAGTTTGAAGAAAATATCTTCCAAAAGTTTCCAATTTGGCTACAAGTTCGAAATCTTTGGCAATCTTCCAATATTCCCTTTCAAAAAACTTTCTATCTTGGTTTTTAAGTTCGAAATCTTTGGCAATCTTCCAATATTCCCTTTCAAAAAACTTTCTATCTTGGTTTTTAAGTTCGATATCTTTATCAATCTTCCAATATTCCCTTCCAAAGAAAAACTTTCTATTTTGTTTTTTAAAGTTCGAAATCTTTATGGATTTTGATGACATCACTCAAACTTGTTGACTTTGTTTGAGCCTCATGTTTGGGCAGACTTTTGAAGACTTCCCAAGGCATGGTGGAGTTTGAAGGACACCAAGGGCGGACTTTTTGAACATCTCTTACAACCTTTTTAAGGCCTAGGGCGGAGTTTAGAGGGTCTTCAACATCATACTTAGCACCTTGGGCGGAGTTTTATCTTCCTCTTCATCATGGCGGATTTTTTTTTTTGGAGGCTTCCTTACGCATGGCAGAGTTTTGAGGTCACCCTCAAAGCATAGGGCGGAGTTTGATGATACCTCCATCTTCTCACTTTGGCCAGGCGGAATTGAATGCCTCTCCTAGGTATGGCGGAGTTTGATGGTATCTCTACCATCTTCTTTACCAATTTTGGCGAACTTCTATGGCCTCTCTTCATGGCCTCTCCAACATGCATGGCGGACTTTTTATAACTCTCTTCATGGGCGGCCTTTCTACTAAGGCATAGGGCGGACTTTCTTGACCTCTCTGTGGTGGACTTTCAAGGTATCATGAAGGGCGGAGTTTGAAGGCACCTACTTCAACATGGAGGGTAGACTTCTGATGTGACCCCAAGTCATGGCGGAGTTTAGAGCGTCTTCAACATGGGCAGACATTTGGCTTAACCTTTTGCATGGCGGAATTTTGAGTCTCCAACTTCAAGGTGGACCTTTGAAGACTCTCCCTTGGGCAGACTTTGGTGATGACTCAACCAAGGCGGAGTTTTGAACATATCCGCAAGGGCGGGGTTTGATGACTTCCCAACTTCACATGCCATCCTTCTAAGGCGGACTTTAGATGGATCACCATGCATGGCGGACTTTTGCTTTCCTTTCATCATGGCGGACCTTTGCTTGGGCGGACTTTCTGCACACCTGTCATGACACTCAACCTTATCCATTAGCCATACTTAGACAAAAATTTGGAAAATTTCAAAATTTCACATTTTAACCAAAATTAACCAGATTAACTTGAAATTTGAAATCCATATTTAGGCAAACCATCTGAAGCAAAACGACCCCTAAAATGTAGGGAACTGTCTTTTTAGGTCAAAACTTGGAAATTTTGGGTCCCGATCGAAGCAGATCAGTGGTGTTAGTGCAAACCCTAGATTCCCATCCCGAAAAAGCAAAAAGCAGGTGTCCCTAAAAAATAGGAAAAACTTTTTTAAAATAGCCATACCGGGGATTGGGCTAAAAATGCCAAAAACGAAACTTCCTAAAAAATAGGAAAAAGCAAAAAAGCAAACTTTCTTTGTCCAAATTTGTCCAAATCAATTGCGATCTTCGTCCTTTGGCCTTTCCAAGCACTTTGGTGGTGTTCGTATTTGGGAATTACATAGTTTGCAAAAACTAACTTTCAATCCTTAGGACTTGAACTGTTCAAAACTAGGCAAGGCTTGGTAAAATTGAAGTAGAAGGCCATAGGACACTAACAAAAACCCTAGAAAGCAGGAAAAGAGAGGGTCCCCATTTGCAATGGGGCGATGTGTGAAAAAGGTCACAATAGGTGGAAGCACCCAGATCATTGTAGAAAATTCTTAGTTTATTTTGCAAGCTGGAAATATCTCTTTCCAATGCATTTGACCACATCTTTGGACTGGTTATTGCTCAGGAGAAATCTAATTTGTTTGTAGCTTGAAAGACATGTTCTTTGATGTATACTTAATGGAAACAATGCCTAATGACAATGGAGTTTAAACTTGTTTCCAGGTCTGCTCTTCATATTTCATCTTATTTTCAGATTTATGATTGAAGTTAATGAAGTCTTGATAGTAAGCTAGCTTACATGCATCTTGTCCTATTCTATCTTTCAATGCAATGTTTTCTATGTTAACCATTAATAGTAAATGAAGTCTGAAACAAGCAATCAGCAAACAGTAAATACTTGGCTTTCAAAACATTGGCAAAACATTTCAAAAAAAAAACAAGGGGTTTACATGATATTTGTAAAATGAGTGAGGAGTTTGATTTCTTGGTAACCCTAAATCTTGGCATTCAAGCTAATGGCGTTGCATGAAGAAAAGTAATAAAATTGTACCCAAATAAGTTATCCAAGATAGATTTTAAAAAATTGTTATTAGAACTAATTCAAAATCATTTAGTCCCTTATTATCAAGGATCCAAGAAGTGCTCTAATTTAAACAAGATTAAATCCTTATGTATATGAAGATTGTAATATCAGGCTAATTGGGTGGTGTTGTGACGTATTCACACATCGCCCCATTGCAAATGAGTACCCCACTTTTTTCTGCTTTTTAGAGTAGTTGTTGAGTCTTTAGCTGTTAGCCTTTGCTTTGAAGAAGTGTAGTATCTCATGTGGCTATGATGTGATTAGGACGAATCTCGCTCTTTAGGATGAGGCCTCTCCCAGCATTACGAGTGTTCACCCAAGCCTAACCGATTCCCCATCTCACACTCTCCTCTCTCACTTTCCACTTCCATTCCATTCCACCTCCCACTTTCCATTTCCTACACCCTTCCATCCTCCCCCTTTCTTTATCCTAACTTACACCCTAAACATTTTTTTTTTATCACCTAATCCCCATCCCTTCCTAACCCATCACCATTCCCTTACCCTACCCCTATCCTATTCCCTTCACCCCATACCTTTACCTTTTCCTTAACCCTTATAACTCCCATCATCATCCCCTTAACTAGCACCTTGCCTCCCTTTACCCGCCTTTGCTAACTTACTAGCGTAGCCCTTATAACTCCCATCACCCGACACCAATTCCCTAACATCCCCCATATCCCTTCCTTACCCCGTGGCTTTTCCTTCAACTCATCCCCTTCCACCTCATACCTTTAAATTCCTTTTTACCATGCCACCTATTACTTGGGCCAACCACAAAACTTTAACATGGAATTTTTAAATGTTTTTAAGGCATTCTTATTACCTTCGGCTTATCACCTCCCTTTGCCCATGTAGCCCACTTGGCCCCACCATGAGCTTTTACATGGAGAATTAAAATGTTTTAAAACTCTCTTTGTTGCGCCCACGAACTTGAATATGGAATTTAAAATGTTTTAATTGTTGAACACAATGTACCACTAAGAGGGGGGTAAATCAATGGTTCCTAAAAATCTTTTCTTTTTAAACCAAGCTTTGAGTACCGGTTAACAACCTAAAACACTAAGAAATCAAACCGATAAGATATGAGAGGATATCAAAAGAGGCAAACACACAAATGCATAACCCACAACACCAGATGTACGAGGAAAACCCAATATGGGAAAAACCTCAGTGAGAAATGTTGCTGGAGTCTATTGCTCCAATCCAGCCTCACAAAGAAACAACAGGTTACAATTATTTAGGGCATCAACCCAAGGAGCACCAACCCCTACTGATTTAGGGCACCAACCCCTGCACCAAGAACCAACTCGGTGTAATACAATGAAATACAGTTTTAATGCAATGATAGCACCTAGTTGCAAATGAGTTCTGCAACACCTAATCAATTGATGTCTATCGGTTACCACCTTCCTCTGTTTCACCGGTCCTTCTATTGTCGGTTATCAGATTGCTCTTCTCTGATCACTTATCGGTTACTCTCTTCCTTTCTTCTCTTTCTCAGAAACTCACCCTACACAGTACCACACTTGGATGCCTTCCTAACCATTCAATCTCTACTGGTACACTTGATTGTTAAGACTATAACAGTTCACCGGTTACTCTGTCTTTGCCGGTTAGAACCTCCCACCGGTTCAGCCTGCTAACTCCACACTCTGACTCTCTGAGAAAGGAACTCTCAGACAGATAGTCTCTCTTCTTGCTCAAGCTCTCTTTTCACTCACAACTCACATCCAACATCAATCTCTTCAGTCTCGAGTTCACATATTTATATTTTAGAGTTCCCGCCAAAAGCAACATTCAAACGATGGCGTGCTAGGGTTTTCCTCTACCAACTCAATCAGTATCAAATCTGATCGGATCTGCTTTTTTCGAATGATGATTTGCATCATATCAATCAGCACCGCCATATCCTTGCCTTCTAATGCACGTTTTCTATTTTTAGACGTCTGCAACATGTGTTTCGGCCTTTCTCTGTACATCACCATTAATGCTTCAGTTGTTTCCTTCGACCAGCGACCACAAGGATTGGATTGTCCTACAGGATCAGATCAATCATCTTGCTTCTCTGTCTTCTTCAAGACGCAACATCCTGCATCGTCCCATGATTTGCGGGTTCTTCATTAATGTCGACCTACTCGTCGACTACCACGTCAATGAACACTTCACCGACCTCTGCGTGCTTGCCACTTGGTGTCCATCTGTCATCCTTGTCGACATCCACCTATGCTCAAGCTGCAAAGTCGGTTTGACATCCTTCACTGACCAAGACTTACTACCGGTTCAACTCACCTTACCGGTATAACCTAACTTCACCGATGAACCTTCATACCTGCTGACTTCTTCTTTGTTGGTGGATCAACTTAGCCTTCCATCAAACATGCTGGTCCATCCACTGAGTCCATTTACAGATTGCATTATACTTCTCTTTGTCTACCGGTGATCACATCCCTCTGTTCTTCTTTGCTTCTTTGCTTGCTTGCCGGTGGTCCTGCTTTACCGGTAGATGTTGCACTTCATGTGTACCGGTAACATACCTTTTCTGTCTACTTACACACTCCATCCTTCATACCAGTTGACATCAATGACAACCTAATGCCAACAATCTCCCCCTTTGGCATTGATGTCAACACACCTGCAAGTCTCCACACCGGTAGATACTAGTAGATTTCTCCACCTTTGACACAATGACAAAGGGTCAAGGTACTTCAATATCTGGTTTATTCTCCCCCTTTGATTCATACTTAACTGGTTAGACTGTAGCTACTCCCCCTTTGACCACTATCCGCTCAACCGGTAGATGGAGGACAGAGACACCAACTGACATCAATTGTTCATAAGAATCAAATGTGATTGTACTATGAGTGCTACCATTTTGGAAAGTAGATTCCCGTAATCATGAAATTCTCTTGGGTATTCCAACAACAATTCCCTTCTTCTGCAGTTAGTTCTTCCGATACACCTATCAAGTGTTCCTTTCATCCGGTGGTCCAATTGATTTTTATTAAAGTACAAATTGAATAGACATTGAGAGAACTTTCAAATGAGGACCAATGAGCACTACTCAAAAGCTTAAGCATGTCGGTACGGCAACATAATTACTTGAACTCCCCCTATGTCCAGCATATGGTCCAAGAGATAGGAGATTTTGCAATGAACTCCCCTTGAACCATAGATCTCCATACACATTTAAGTGCATGAAGCAAGTGACACCACTCCTAACTTGTGTCTCAGATACTCAAATGTGTTTGCCGGTAGAGGCTTGGTGAAGATATTAGCCACTTGTTCACCTATAGGGACATACTCTACCTTGACTTTCTGATCTGCCACCTTCTCCTTGAGAAAATGATATTTGATGGCAATATAAGCGTCTTCGAGTGCATAACTGGATTTTTTGATATGTTAATTGCACTGGAATTGTCACACTGGATGGAAATGGGGTCAAACATCTCTACCTGAATATCCTTGAGGGTCTGCTTCATCCATAGCACCTGAGAACAGCATGTGGTAGCAGCAATATATTCTCCCTCAACAATAGATAGATAAACTGAATCATGCTTCTTGTTGTGCCATGAGACCAGTCGGTTACCTAGGAAGAATGCACCACCACTTGTGCTCTTCTAATCATCAATGCAGCAGGCCCAATCAGCATCTGTGTAGGCAAGAAAGATAAAATCCCCTTGCTTGGGATACCATAGTCCATAATCAAGTGTCCCTTGTATATACCGAAATATCCTCCTGACTGCATTTACATGTGACTGTTTGGGTGCAGCTTGAAATATAGCCACCATGCATACTGCCTACACTATATCCGGTCTAGAAGCAGTAAGATATAGAAAACTGCCAATCACGGATCTATACAATGTCTGATCTGCTACCGATGATTCATCATCCTTGCTCAACTTGCATCTGGTCACCATGGGGGTACTTACCGGTTTGTTGTCTTTCCTATTGGAATTTCTTCAACATGTCCCGACCATACTTGGTTTGAGAGACAAAAATTCCCTTGTCTCGTTGTGAGACCTACAAACCAAGGAAAAATGACAGCTCTCCAAGCATGGACATCTCAAATTCTGTTTTCATCTGATCAGCAAAGTCCTTGCATAGAGTGTCCTTGTTACCTCCAAAAATGATGTCATCCACATACACAACCACAATAATCATGTGGTTGCCTTATGTTTTAACATACAAATTGTTGTCTGCACTTCCTTTTCTGAACCCTTGCTCCTTTAGATACTTATCTAGTCTATAATACCATGCTCTAGGAGCCTTCTTCAACCCATACAATGCTTTCTTCAACCAGCACACAAAGGTTTCATTATCATGTAGCAGAAAACCTTCCGTTTGTTCCATGTATACTTCCTCTACTAAATTTCCATTTAGGAAAGCAGATTTGACATCCATTTGATATACCTTATAACCCTTGTAGGCTGAAAAAGCTAGAAACATCCTAATTGCTTCTAGTCTAGCTACCAGTGCAAATGTTTCTTCAAAATCAATGCCCTCTACTTGAGAGTAACCCTTGCACACAAGTCTAGCTTTATGCCTAACAATTTTACCTTCTTCATTCATCTTGTTCCGGTAGACCCATTTGGTGCCAATGATGTTCTTGTCTGCCGGTCTAGGGACTAATTCCCAAGTCTTGTTCTTCTCAATTTGCTGCAACTCTTCTTCCATTGCATCCATCCATTTCTGACTTTTGTTGGCCTCATTGAATGTCTTTGGTTCCATTTCAGTCATGAGGCATAAATTGACTTGTTCATCATTCCGAGCAAGTCTTCTTCTAGTCTGCACCCCATCACTCTTGTTACCTAAAATCTACTCTTCCGGGTGGTTTTTCTACACACACCGGTTAGAAACCTTATTGGATGCTTCTTCTGATTCATTGTCTAATTGAGCTTCTTCACCTTCATCACCGGAATCATCATACCGGTTCACTTGTGCTTGTCTTCCTTTATGCATGTCCTCATCAACTCTTACATGCACACTCTCAATAACTCTTCTTAGTCTCTTGTTGTAGCATTTGTAGGCCTTACTGTGAGTTGAGTAACCAAGGAAAATACCTTCATCACTCCTGGATTCAAAGCTACCCAAGCCATCCTGATCTCTTTTAATGAAGCATTTACTCCCAAACACCTTGAAGTACTTGACTAATGGTCTCCGATCATACCACAATTCATAAGGTGTCATCCTGTTGTTTGTTCTCAGTTGAACCCAGTTCAAAGTATATGCTACAGCTTCCTTCCAATACATATCCAGTAAGTTTGCCTCATTCAACATAGTTCTAGCCATGTCATTGACTGTCCTGTTCTTCCTTTCTACCACACCGTTTTGTTGTGGTGTTTTGGGGGCTGAGTATTGTCTTCTGATTCCATGTCTCTCACAGTAATCTTCAAACTCATTTGATGTGAACTCTCCACCCCGGTCAGATCTTAGGCATTTCAGCTTGCATCCACCTTCCTTCTCTACCATCTTCCGGAAGATCTTGAATCTATCAAATGCTTGTGATTTATCCTAGAGGAAAGTGACCCATGTCATTCTTGAATAGCCATCAATGAAGAGCATAAAGTATCTTTCACCGGCAAGATCTCTTGACCTAGTTGGACCACACAGATCTGTATGTACAAGTTCAAGTGGTCTGGAGGTGTTGTGTTCTTTTGTCTTGAAGCTCACCTTAGTCTGCTTCCCTTTCACACATTCATCACAAAATGTGCTTAGCGGTTTGATGATTGGTGGTATATTTCTCACACAACCCTTTTTTCTTACTGCAACTAGATTATCAAAATTTATGTGGCCTAATCTTCTGTGCCACAACCAACTTTCATCGACTTGTCCCAACATGCATTGGGATTCAAAACATTCTTTTAGATTGTATACATTTCCATCTATCCTCTTACCTTCAGCTACAACCTGACTGGTACTCTCCTTCTTTATCTGGCAACCGATAGAATCAAACGTGAATCTATAACCTTTGTCACACATCTGAGTCACACTCAACAAATTGTGCTTTAGGCCTTCCACATAATATACATCATGTGCTTTCAGTTTGCCATCAATATTTAGAGTACCTTTTCCCTTTATCTTGATGGAGGAGTTATCTTCAAACCTCACTGAGCCACCATTCCAATCTTCAAGATTGATAAATTTCTTTTTATTACCGGTCATGTGGTTGGAACAACACTGTCTACAACCCACAAGTTTCTTCTTTCTGCATGTAGGGCAGTCTGCACTATCAGACTTGATTCTACTTTGTCCTTTTCTTTCTCAACCCAAACCGGTTGAGTTTCCTTCTTCTTGTCAATGTAGTTTTATGCTCTGGTTTGGCTACCGGTTCCCGTTCAAGAGTTGTCCTCTTCTGCTTGATTTTCCTGTTCTTACAATGCTTTGCAATATGTCCAAACTCATGACAACTATAACACTTTACATTCATATTAAATGATGAGTTTGAAAAATTATTGTAGGAAACCGGTTGACTTCTCCTACACTCATAACTCCTATGACCCGATCCATTACATTGATAGCAAATGACATTCATCTCCCAGAGTGCAGCAAAAGAGTTTCTATTTTCATAACTCACAATGGGCTTATTTATTAATCTACAGTTAGCTAACCTATGTCCAAATTTGTTACACCGGTAACAATAACCATGAAAGTTTGGAACATACCGGTTTGGTTGTCTTGGTCCTGCAAACGTCTGTCTCACCGGGGGTCTTCCTTTCATGCTGCTGACTCTAGTGAACTCTTCATGATCAACCTTTGCTTTGCTCCTAAGATCTGCATTTCGGTACATTGAATGTGGCCTCCGGTTCATTGATTGTGTATATTGGTTTGTGGGGCGGTTTCTAACAGCTTCTACATAAGTCTTCTTACCGGTATCCTTGCTTACTGTGAATGTCTTCTTCTCTTCACCTTCACTTAAAGAAGTGAATTGTATCTCCTTACCGGATGTATCTTTGCTGTTTGAACTTTGTCCTTCTTCAAATCCTAAGCCACTGGTATCTTTAGATTGCTTCTGTTTGCTCAACATCTTGTCCAAGGCTTCTATGCTACCCTCATATTTGCTCCTCATTTTCAGTTCATCCTTACTCTTTTCAAGCTCCTTTCTGAGTTTCACTATTTCTTCTTCCAGGTCTTGATGCTCCTTTTCCTTCTTCATCAAATCAGAGGATGTAACTTCACATATCCTCTTGGCTTCTTCCAATTGGAATTGGAGTTTCAAGTCAGAGATAACTTGATTGGACTCTTCTAGGGATTGCTTCAACAGACCTTCTTCTTCTACTGCAGCAAGCTTGACCTTCTTGAGTTCTCTTCTTGTCTTACTTAACTTCTCAAGAGCACTTATGAGCTCACCTTCTAGATCCACTTCGGCTTCCATCTCTTCTTCTTCCTCATCTTCACCAACAAGTTCATCTAGTGCCATAAAGAGATTAACTTCTCTTCCATCCTCATGGCAGTCATCTTCTGATGCACTTTCTTCATCTGAGGCATCATCCTCAATAGTATATAGGCTGTTTTGCTTCTGATAGCTTCCTCTTCCTTGCCGGTAGACTTTCCTTTCTTTGTCTTTACCGGCAAATATGCCTAAACTTCTTTGTTCATCTCCACCAGTTTCATTATAGGGACATTTTGCAGCAAAGTGTCCAACTTTACCACAGTTGAAGCATTTGAGTGGTAACTTTCCTTTATACTTACCGGATCCTCTCTAGAGCTTTCTGACAAAGTTTGCTACCTCTGCATCCGAGTCTTCACTGGATCCTTTATGAGCAACCTCTTCCTTGCCCTTTTTGATGGAGTTGAAAGCTGCCTCTTTCCTTGAAGATGCTTCACCAGTTGTCCTCATTTCATAGGCAGTCAAGGAGCCAAATAACTCATCCATTGTGAAGGTTTTCAAATCCTTGGCTTCCTCTATGGTAGAAACCTTAGTATCATACTTAGATGTGAGAGATCTAAGTACCTTTTTGACAATAATTTCATCAGCAATTTCCTCTCCAAGTCCTCTGATGGTGTTCACAGTTTCATATACTCTGTGAAGGTAGTCTGCAACCTTTTCTTCATCTTTCATCTTCAAGCCTTCAAGCTGACCTCTTAGTGATTGCAGCTTGGCCTCTTTGACTTTGGCATCTCCTTCAAATAATCTCTGCAATTTATCCCAAGTCTGCTTGGCGGATGAGCAGTGCATGACCTTGACGAACTCATTATCTGACAGCCTGCTTAGAATAGCATATTTAGGGACAGTATACCCATTCTTGACAGACATCCACACATCAAAACCAAGAGAGGAAAGATAGGTCTCCATTCTTCTGCTCCAGAAAGCATAGTTAGTTCCATCAAATATGGGGGCTTTTGAGGAGGTGGACTCATTTCTTGCCATTGTGTTCTTTGACGAGAATCTACCCAAGCTAGAGGAAGCTTTGATCAACCGGGAACCTAGGCTCTGATACCAATTGTTGAACACAATGTACCACTGAGAGGGGGGTGAATCAATGGTTCCTAAAAATCTCTTCTTTTTAAACCAAGCTTTGTGTATTGGTTAACAACCTAAAACACTAAGCAATCAAACCGATAAGATATGAGAGGATATCAAAAGAGGCAAACACACAAATGCATAACCCACAACACCAGATGTACGAGGAAAACCCAATATGGGAAAAACCTCAGTGAGAAATGTTGTTGGAGTCTACTGCTCCAATCCAGCCTCACAAAGAAACAACAGGTTACAATGATTGAGGGCATCAACCCAAGGAGCACCAACCCCTACTAATTTAGGGCACCAACCCCTGCACCAAGCACCAACTCGGTGTAATACAATGAAATACGGTTTTCATGCAATGATAGCACCTAATTGCAAATGAGTTTTGCAGCACCTGATCAACTAATGTCTGTCAGTTACCACCTTCCTCTGTTTCATCGATCCTATTGCTGGATATCAGATTGCTCTTCTCTGATCACTTATCGATTACTCTCTTCCTTTCTTCTCTTTCTCAGAACCTCACCCTACACAGTACCACACTTGGATGCCTTCCTAACCATTCAATCTCTATCATTACACTTGACTGTTAAGACTATAACAGTTCACCAGTTACTCTGTCTCTGCCGATTAGAACCTCTCACCGGTTCAGCCTGCTAACTCCACACTCTGACTCTCTGAGAAAGGAACTCTCAGATAGATAGTCTCTCTTCTTGCTCAAGCTCTCTTTTCACTCACAACTCGCATCCAACATCAATCTCTTTAGTCTCGAGTTCACATATTTATATTTTAAGGTTCCCACCAAAAGCAACATTCAAATGGTGGCGTGCTAGGGTTTTCCTCTACCAACTCAATCAGTATCAGATCTGATCGGATCTGCTTTTTTGGAATGATGATTTGCATCATATCAATCAGCACCGCCATATCCTTGCCTTCTAATGCATGTTTTCTATTTTTAGATGTCTGCAGCATGCGTTTCGGCCTTTCTCTGTACATCACCATTAATGCTTCAGTTGTTTCCTTCAACCAGCGACCACAAGGATGGGATTGTCCTACGGGATCAGATCAATCATCTTGCCTCTTTGTCTTCCTCAAGACGCAACATCTTGCCATCGTCCCATGATTTGAGGGTTCTTCATTAATGTCGACCTGCTCGTCCACTACCACGTCAATGAACACTTCACCGAGCTCTGCATGCTTGTCACCTGGTGTCCATCTGTCATCTTTGTCGACATCCACCTATGCTCAGACTGCAAAGTCGGTTTGACATCCTTCACCGACCAAGACTTACTACCGGTTCAACTCACCTTACCAGTATAACCTAACTTCACCGGTGAACCTTCATACCTGCTGACTTCTTCTTTGTCGATGGATCAACTTAGCCTTCCATCAAACATGCTGGTCCATCCACTGAGTCCATTTACTGATTGCATTATACTTCTCTTTGTCTACCGGTGATCACAACCCTCTGCTCTTCTTTGCTTCTTTGTTTGCTTGCCGGTGGTCCTGCTTTACCGGTAGATGCTGCACTTCATGTGTACCGGTAACATACCTTTTTCTGTCTACTTACACACTCCATCCTTCATACCGGTTGACATCAGTGACAACCTAATGCCAACATTAATTGCCTTCAGCTGGACCCCACCAAAACTCTAATATGGGGAAGTTTAAAAAAAAAATTTTAAAACTTTTTTGTTGGTATGCTGACCCACAAAGCATTATGGAGCAGATTGAAAATGTTTTTTTGATGCCATTTTAGTATAGAGGTTGAGTCTTTTAAAATTAAAAAATTAAAAAATCTATAAAAATTGAAAATTTAAAAATAGAAAAAAAATTGAAAACTGCAAAAAAATGAAAATCATGAAAATTTGGCTAAGGGATTGAAAATAAGCAGTGCCTCTCAAGAGCATTATTGCTTTTAAGCAATGCCCCTTAATGTCATTACTACTTTGAAGCAGTGCCTCTCAAGAGGATTACTGCTTTTAAGCAATGCCTCTTAATGTCATTACTGCTTTTAAGCAACGTCTCTCAATGTCATTACTGCTTTTAAGCATTGCCTTTCAATGGCATTGCTTTATGTAAGAATTGCTTCTCAAAAGCATTGCTCATCACTGCTCTTAACGATGCAAGTCGCTCAAAACGATCTCAATATTCAATTGCAATGGGAGACAAAGTTTGATGCATCTTGTTTGCAATCAATTAAGTGATATTAAATGATTGAAGTGAACGAGGGACGTAAAAGCATTAAATCGATTAAATATGAAAGCCACGATTTTGAGATCACATATTTAATTAAGGTGGCGACTCCACCATGAGGAGCAATCATTTAATATAAGTTGCTTTGAAGTCAATTGACCAAGGTGGCAACTCGATTTTAAGTAAAGGCATCAAGTGATTGAAACGAAGCAATAAGGGCAACCATTGAGCTGATGTAAATGCCACGATTTGACAATTGGATATTTAATTAAAGTTGCAACCATTCAATGTGCGATGCTTTACAAGTATTGGTGAAAGCGAAAAGACAATTTTTAAAGCAACATCTTCACCCAATCAAATGTCATTAAATGATAAGTACCCAGCGTTTTTTGGAGTGTCATTTATATTATGCGATTTGGCATTGAGTTGGGGTGGTCAAATTGTTTCAAAGACATTAAATGAAAATCGTTCAAGCTTGTGATGGGTTACCGGTTACTATTTCTTTCAAATTGATCACTTTGTTGATCAATTTGTAAATCAATTTGCTCCTATCTGTCTAATATTGAATTACACACAGCTTATATACAACAGCTATTTGTAATTGTGAACAAATTTTGATCAACTTCAGGCAGTGACTATAGTCACTCGGTTTGACAGCGAATTCATCCCTTGCTCAGCGATTTCATTTTACTTATGATGATATTACTTGCTGCGACTCCATGATCATAACAGCAATTTGGCATCAGAGATATTGGCAGCGAACTTCTCGATTTTGGTGGACCACGAATTCAACTTCAGCGAATTCATCACCAGCAATTACATAGGGCGACTTCATTACATGTGGCGATTTCATCATTAACCCTTCCAAATTGATATCACGACTTGATTTCAGCGACTTCATCGGATCATTAAGGCCAGCGATTTCACTATATAATCTTAACAATTCTTGACAAAGCCTGGCAATTTTACCAGCACTCCAAAGGTCAACATTCATATTCAAGATTATCAAAGTAAGGCGATTTTGTCAAGATGGTGATTTCGTCTTGGAGGCTATTTGATATATTGCATTTGATATGAGATTTGCCCTCACATTGTCTTGATGGAGCGATCAGATTTTGAAGTCTTATCAATCAACAACTTATACAAAGTTCGCACGTACCACTGTTCTGGATTATAACAGCAAACCTCATTTCAGAGAATTTACCTTAAATTCAGTGATTTTGATGTCTAAGTGGGTGATCTAGGGCATTTTTTTTTCCAGTCACTTTCGAGTCAAATTAAGAGTCTTCATTTGGAATAACTTTGTGCATTTGAAAGTGTGACATATCAGGTTCGAATCACCCCATAAGCCAGATTATTGACAAAATTTTGAATGTTTGAAGGCAATCAGCTTTTAGTCATTGAAAATCCCATGTTTCCATCAGTCTGATATGTGATTTCTATCGCAGATCTGAGATGAATTGGACCCTATATCAGGGCAGATTTAATTTTGTTATGAGGGTTTTGTCTTGATTAGGGTGTTTTGCTTCAATTGGAGTCAATACATGATTCAAATTCTTAACTTGCCTAATAAATCAATTATCTTTTTGCAATATCAAAACGCTAACTTAACCAATTCTTGCAGGCGCATAATGGCGGGGTCACTCCAGGTGTGATATGCACTTCAAGGCACGATGAGGATCAAGCATAGGCAAGACAAGGTCTACATCGGATGCAAAG
Organism: Cryptomeria japonica; assembly: GCF_030272615.1. Classification (NCBI taxonomy): domain Eukaryota; kingdom Viridiplantae; phylum Streptophyta; class Pinopsida; order Cupressales; family Cupressaceae; genus Cryptomeria; species Cryptomeria japonica. Next base: position 265,129,309 of record NC_081405.1, on the reverse strand, counting down.
CAGCTGATAGGAATCAACATCAAGGCAAAAGATAAGCGTCACGTCATGCACTCAAGATGAAATTTTCACAATCTTGGAAAATCCAAGAATCATTGCCAGTATAGCCAAATGAAGGCTCATGAATGTAGGTGATCGCAACAAGGCAAGTTTCAGAAGAGTTAATCAAAGTTAGAAGATCAACATGAGCGAAGTCATCATCACATCAAGTGCTTGCACATGTTGAATATCAAGAGATATGCCTTATTTAATTACAACTTGTGATCAGTTACGAGATCAAGCTAAGGTGGCACCAAGTCATCATTACATCCAATCGCATCACTTCATGAGGAGGCGTCCAAATTCAATGTACCTAACTAATCCATTGAGGGGATAACTACTACAAAGGCACAAAGTTCGATGTACCTACCACCATCACCTATTGGTTGAATTTTCTAAGGACATGTGTCCCATTAAATGTAATTGTATCATTGGTCAAGCATTAAATGCTTCGCAATAGGGTTTCTATCTTGTAATCTTGGCCATTGATCTAAAATCAATCTGAGCCACTAAAATGTAATGAGAGCACTATAAAAGGCCTCACTTCATTTGTAAGGTGAATAGTCAGTAGTTCAAGAATAGAGAATAGTGTAGCAGATAGCAATTAGAGTAGAGTAGGAAGAGAAGGCAAAGATTGTTGCCAAGACATTGTTGCAAAAGGCATGTAAACTTCATTGAAGATATGGTGAATTCTAGATGTTAATTCAACAATTTGCATGGTCTCTACCTCTCAATTTGATTTCATGTTTTTATATGAATGGAAGACTTTGTATGAGCAATGGTGAAATTCGTATGTCCATACTACTAACACCCTGCCGATGGTAAAGTGCCCTGCGTAGTCAATTGGAATCATTCAACAAAGCTTAACTTCAATTATGATTCCTTCGTGGATATGCATCAAATTGATGGTGTTTATGCTTGTGGTGATGATTTGCAAATCATAAAGCTACCCTTAGAAGATTGCACTAGCCTTGTGGAGATGTTCACTGCATGTCGAAGCAAGACTTAGTTAGAATTTCATCAAAGATCATCCATTGCTCCTACATTCCTAGAGTTAGAATAGCCTCTTGAAACCCTATCCTTTTTTCCTTTTTTTAATCATGTCAAGTGAAATTCCACGTTCCAGAATCATTTGAGCATTCAGGTGTTCAACGTAAGTCCCCTTGCAAGTATAGAAAATCACATCAATGCCATTGAAGCTATCCGACAAGTCAAGACCTGACATAAAAGAACCTTGAAGCCATCTCAAGTGATCCTCATGCGAATCTTCAGCATTTGAGAGTCTTTACTCAAGAGAGGATAGAGTATTCAATACTTTATTCTATGTTCGATAGTGCATCAAAACACCATCAACAGGTGTCATATTTTCTTTTTGTGGTGGGAGATGAATTGGCCTCTATATTAAACTTTATGAACTTACAAATAAATGTCATATGGCGCAAGGGCATGTTTACACTTTGTATGGGGTCAAACCTTTGTGTGTCACTGGCTACTTGTAACTAGGCATGCCCATGAGGATTACAGTGTTTGAAGATGTTGGACTATGTTTAAAATTAAGCCCATTGAGCTACTCCTCCACACACTTGAGTTATGCAATGGATACGACAAAGCAAGATATATAAAAATCAAATATTAGAGATGATTGCAATCTAAATGAGCCAAACACAATGTAACATCAATGTGGAGTAAATGAGTAGCTTTATTGATATTAAAGGCCAGAGGCTACTTTACAATAAGATTAGTCCTATACTATTTCACTACCCAAAGCAATGGGGTCAAACAACACCAAGAATGCCCACATCCCTGTTATAAAATCACCCACCCTAGGTCCCCAACAACTTCCAAGATGCAGCCAAGTTGATACTCACTCTAGGCTGATCACAAGGCACTCCCCGTTCCCAAATCATGCCCAAGACTATCTCTTCATGATGCTTTAGAACCTCGAATTCCAACCTTATGAAACCCTTTAATGTTTCCCTTGTGACTTCACCCCCTTGATGACACTACAACACATCGCCCTCTTTGAACACAAGCTAGTTCACTAAACCGAATTCAAACACTACTAGTTGGTTGCAGTTGATGTGTCTCCTTGGGTCACACCCAACATGACAACTTTTCTTTGGAGGAAGTGAATACATTGTCTAAACGTTGTTATAGTTGTCTAGGTACTCGTATTCTCCCTATATTCTCCCCCACTCAAAATAGGTGACACCCTAAATGCCATTACAAGACCCTTGATCTTGCACAGGGAGGACCCAATCTTGATGAATCACATATAGGGGTTGGAGTCCTTAGCCAAGAATTCTATCACTTTGTCCTCATATTTCAAGAGAGACTTTGCCTTTTCCCAACTTGCCTCAAATTGGGGCTGGCCCTACCAATCTACTAGGAAATATCTTCATTTTCAATTACCAAATCCCTTTTCATGAACAGCTAACACCTCTTCCACTTGTCAATCTGCCCTGTTCAAGACATTTGTTGGCCCCTTGGTTGGAATGTTTCTGCTGTTGTCCTCTGCTTTGCAAGGTGCCTTGCATGCTACAAAGATTGCATACTTTGATAGTTAGGTGGTTAGGGGCCCACACTTGCTTCAAATGAGGGGAATCAGTTTGATCTTATGGGGTGCTTGTTCTCCCTTGGTAGACATGCTTATTTGATACTATTATGTGGCGGTCTATTCAGGCATTTACTATTATGTGTTGGTCTATTATGTCTATTTGATGGGTATGATTTGGTTAACCCTAAATTTGTTGTGGGATGTGGTTTGGGATGTGGTTTCTTATTTCATATTCCAGTAAACTTTGCAGATGGTGATTCTCTATACATTGTGATCTTAATTAACAAATATAATTTTCTTTATGTCAATAAGAAAAAAATATGTTCATGTAGATGATTTGTACAAATTGTCTCAAAACAAGTAAAAGCAACTTTTAATTAGATTACATATGATAACAAGAAGTTATTTCCAAAATAATAGAAAACTCAATTGTCAAAAGGCGTAGGTGACCTAGTTCCAGACAATGTAAATAATATTGTGAAAGCTAAAAGTATTATGTGATGATTTATCCAAATTCAACGGTTCAGTTTAAAGAGATGGGTTCTTATGAACCAATGATCAGGAAATATGGGACAATGAAGACTACTTAAAAACATACAGTTAAATCCCAATAAATCATCAGATAATCATAATTTGATACATTGTGAAAAGACCATAGCTCAACTTACTTTTTCTCTTGGTTTTTCACTTCTCTTCTTTTATTGTTTCCCAGTGGACTCCAAAGCTACTCATTGCCCTTGTGACTACCTGAATTGGATTTGGGTAGGTATGGTCTAGCATTTAAGTGCTTCGATGAATCTCATATATAATCAGTTACTCATTTTTGGTATTCCATTATGGTTTCTAGGAAATTGGCTCACCAGGTTTAGCAGTTAGTATTTTGTACATACCATTTATACTTGTTCGCTTGTTACAGTATATTTCATTAGTGATTCACTTGGAATATATTCATAAATGCTAATTTTGAATTTCTACTTATTTGGTAAGACCATAAGAGTCAGCATATTGCTATATGTGATTTGACATAAAGCTGTGATTATCTGTGGAATTTCTTTGTCGTTTTTGTATGATATGTTAATGGCTTTACAAGGCTTACATTAACAAATCCTAACAAAAATCCACACAATAGAAAACCCCAGATTTAATTTAATTTCTATGGATGACATGTAATGAAATGAAGCCAACGTGTTTGCCAAAGGAAGCGGATATCATACTTACCTGTTTCCAATATAAAAAATCTCAACACTAAATAATACACAGCGATGCACATTAGATAATTCAGATACTTTTGCTCGTCAAAGATCATTTATATAAACAAATACCTAATGGGTCTATTTGTAAAACTTTGATGAGGTTAACATGATATGTGTTGTCGTCAATTTTTTATTTCAAAAATTGGACTATCACATAGAAATTTTTGTTAAAAAAATGAAAAAATTTATTCTATGGCATGCTTCCCGATGCGGAAATTCGCCCCATCCTTGGACTGGATCGATCGTTGATCCATCCGCAAGCTACGTTTCGAATTTCGTCGCGTTTCGAGTCCGTTTGCTATGTTTTTGCTTCAATGTAGGGGAATTTTTTGATGATTACCAGTAACTGGTAATTTGTTTTTCAAAACCCCCTTGAAGCTTTTAGGCTTGTAGGGGAATTTTTCTCCAATCGCAAGTTTTTATAAAACTTGTAATGGGGGTTTTAAAACCCCCATTACCAGTAGCTTGACTTTAAGTGTTTATAAAACTTGTAAATGGGATTTTAAACCCCTTTACATGTCTTTATAACTTAAAGTTGTTTTTATAATGTTAAAATAAAACTTGTAAATGGGATTTTAAAACGCCTTTACATGTTTTAAGTGAAATCACTTGTAAAGGGAATTCTATTTCCCTATTACAAGTAAATTTACTTGCAATTTCTTTTCTAAAACCCGAAATTTGCCTTAGAGGCAAAAATATGAACATTTTGTAAAACTTGTTGTTTTGTTCCTAAAACCCGAAATTCTTCCATGCCATTGCAAGCTGATTTGGGTTCGAATTTGTTGGAGGAAATTTAAGGATTCCTTCCAAGTGTGGATTCCCCGCAACTTTGAAGGATTCAAACCCATTTTTTGCGCATTCTTGCAAACCGTTTTTCGCCATTTGTCTTCTTGAAGCCGTTTTTTTCTGAATCATGCATTTATGCATTTTGCTATGATTTGGGGGATTGAATCCATCTATTCTCAAGGCATTTTTGGCTCAACCATAAGTGCGTTGGATTCTAAGCTTTAATCAAACCATTTTATGCGCATTTATGGTTTCAGATTTGCAAAAAAGGCCCTAAAAAACAGTCACGTGTTTTGCTAAGTTATGCACTCTTCGCCTTTGAGGTATGCTTACAATCCTAAGTCATTTTTGCTTTGTCTTGTGATTAATGATGAATGAAATCAGTTTCGAACCATTTCATTAGCATTTTTACATGGCATTTTTATAGCAAATCGGTTTTTCTATTGTCACAATGCGTGGCTAAGTCTTTTCCATTGTTTAAATTCTATTTAAAGGGCTTCATCTTCTATGTTTGATTGATTCTTCAAGTTTGGATCTCTTCTCAACTTTGCAAGGTAATTTTTATTTTTGTCTTTCTTTCTTATTTCTTTCCTTGCATTTTCTTGTTTAGTTTTAGTTTTGTTCATGTTCATAATGGGTTTATGAGAGGAAATTCCCCATTTTACAAAGAAATTTGTAAAGTAAAGTTGTTCTTCCCCTTTGGAATTTCTCCTTCTTTACTTGCATTCAGGTTTTAAAAACCCGATTGCAAGTAAGAGGAAAATTAGTTGTTCTTCCCTTTTTGGACAAAGACTCTTCTTTGGTCCAAAAAATCAAGTTTCAAAATAAGAGAGATGTGTTCTTCCCAATTTGCAAAGAAGTTTGCAAGTGTAAAAAGTTCTACCTCGAGATGTGTTCTTCCCTTTTTGGACAAAGACTTAACCTTCTTTAGTCCAAAAATCAAGCTTCAATGATTAAAAAATCAAGTTCTTCCCAATTTTGGGTTTTGAAATCCAGATTGCAAGTTGAAAGTTCTTCCCATTTTTGCATGGCAAAGTTCCAAGTGATCTTCTTGAAATTCATTTTTACCTATCCGCTTCCAATTCCCTCATCCGTACTTATCATCTTCGTCATTTCCCGCATGCCTAAATACCATTTTTTCATCCATTCCTTCAATTTTCAGTTTGTAAATAAGTTTGCATTTGGATTTAGAAAACCAATTGCAAATGTGTTCTTCCCAACTTCCAAACTGAAAATTCATTCTCCTTTCATTTATTCATGCTTCATGTTTTGCGAGTATAGTTGCATTCGGAATTTGGAAACCCGATTGCACATTTTTACTTCCCTCTTGTGTACTTGCAAAATATGTTTCAAAACCCGAAATAAGTCAAAAGCTTATCTTTCCACCTCTTATATTTCCTCTCATAAAGCCAAAGTTCGAAAGTTGAACTTTCCCATTTGGAGGAGTAAAAATGTCTAAAGATACTAACTTTGATATTGCCTTGATACTCTTGGATTTACATTGCAGCGTTTCCAGTTGTTTTCAGATGACAGATGTACCATCATCTCCCACTCCAAAAAAGATGAAATATAGGTATGACAAATACCAAAATGAAGTTCCGCAGTCACAGGTTTCCTTCTCCTTTGATCATATCAAGGATACTGAGATAGGGCATGTTGACATGTCCGAATTCATACAAAGGATTGAAGATCCAAAGGAGGGGGACATGCAACGGTTGTTGGACAGCCATATCCATCATGCCGCATCCTTTCCAATTGCTGCCCTAGAACCAGAATTTGTTCTAGCATGTGCCCATCATTTTGATAAAGAGACATGAGTTATTAAAAATGATGATGGAGAAGTGATCATTCGCCTGGATGCAGAAGCTATAGAGAGGGTTTTCAAAATACCTTCTGAAACCATCTATATAGAGATCTCCAAGCAAAGTGCAGCTGAATACTTTGCCAAAAGGGAGAAAGACTATAAGCATCATATCAACAAATGGATTCATGAACCTCGCACTGCGCTTACTAGATGGGCTAAGTTATATCGATCTGATTTCAAGAATGAGATCGGCGATACTATTACCCTTCTGAGTCGTATGATGGGATTGGAACATTCCAATGTTTTTGAACCTTGGATGTACCAATTTATTATGTTAATAAGGCAGTCTCAGCACATCTATTGGGGTGAGATCATCGATGATGCTTTGTGTGAACAACTTGCAGTCGTCCCTACTACTTTCACCTTCTACATGAATTCATATCTCATGTATATCGCTGCGTCACTTAGACATTTCCCAGGTCTTTCTACCAAGGGTGAACGCATGCTTGTACTAGTTTGGGAATACTATGATCAATTGCCTCTAAGGTCAAGTAGGTCTCATTTCAGAAGGGTTCAGGACACTTTCTTTGGTCATTACCTGTGTCAATTTGACAAGAACCTGAAGAACAAAAAAGTCTCAGATGAAGCATGGGAAAGGGTGAAAGAATATGGTTGTTTGTTTCTCCGGTTTCCAACTTTTACCTACATGAGAGTTGGATGCTATGGCAGGCAGCCTTATATGCTCCCACGATACTTAACCGATAAGGTTATTCTTATGGAATTGGGAAGACAGATCATGGCTGTGCATACACATCAGTCAGTCAAGCACAAGGTTGGCATGGGTATTTCTTCCAACAACCCATTGAAGATTGGTCAATATTCTCTAATGACTTCAATCAAGGCTATGGAGACTGAGTTGCAGGAAATCAGACTCAAAAGATTCAAACCTAGAGCTGATTTCGATTATCGAGGCATGAAGGAAAAGATCAAGAAGACCTTCATCCATGTGCATCGGATAGAAGATATCTGGGTTGATCTCCATGTGGAAAAGGAGATTTGCAAGATGGATTACTGTCGACTCACTGCAGAACAAATTGTGGATCTAAACCTCGTGAACGTGCGACAAGGGATGATTGATGATGGAAACATTTTTGATCCTGAGTTTGTCGATCAGAATGTTGATGAGGCTCCACTTCCTTCTATCCATTGGTCCCATAAGGAAAGCATTTCTATCTTGGATAGATTTCAGCCAGTTCTTGCCAATACCAATATCTGGCTTAAGAACAATGGTGTCAAGCTCATTAAGATTAAGGTTGGGAAAGAAGATGATTCTACAGGTCCTCTTGGGCGGAAGTCTGAAATTCAATTGGACAATAAAGAAGGTGCATCCTCTTCTAATACGAGGATCAAACTGCGAGTCAGCCGTGCAATGGTGCTTCCTCCCCAGGAAATAACAGTTCAAGGCAAGGAGAAGCCACAGTTGGGAATTCATGTGATTGATCCTGAAGCTTCAGAGGAAGAAACTCAATCTGATAATGCTCCTCAGTCGCTTTCTACAGAGTCCCCACATAATTCTCTTTCTTCACTTCCTATTGAAGTACCCATGTTTCCTCCTGTGATAGATGTGAACTCTCAATCTACCCCTTCAGTTTCAGAATCTCCGCAGGACGTTCTTCCACTTTCAACAGCAGAACCATCTCAAGATCATTCTCGGGAAAATTTGTTGAATATCTTTTCAGATGATCCTTCATATGTACCTTTATCTGATATTGATACTTCTATGACCTGTTTTGATGAGTTCATGACATCTTCATCACATCCTGTCGTCACTCAGTAGACTATGGTGGCTATTCAAACAGACACTTCTCCCAAGGTCACCACAGTTGCTCAAACAGAAACTGCTTCTCCCTCTTTCCCAGAGTCAAAGTTAATGGCTTTACCTCCATGGCTTAGTTCCTTTACTACAAAGAGGAAGAAGCAGGTGATCTCACCTAATGCCTTTGACTATCAGCAGTTGAAACAATCAAAACCTAAAGCTGTTAAGAAGGCAAAGACAGTTTCGAGGGTGACCGTGGATGAAAATCAGATGAGACTGGCAGAAATTGCTGAACCAATATCAAATAAACCAGTTGAAGAAATGCAAGCAGCTGATTATTGGATCACAAAAGTGCAACTGGGTAAGCAAACTCATAAGGTTGTCAAACATGATGCTCACCAAACAGTGGCTTCATTGGTACAACGGTATGATGAAGTTTTGACCAAGAAAGATCAGTTGAAAGTAGAGAATCAGAGACTCATGGCAGCCATCCAAAGTATTACTCAACCTTCAAATGGAGAAGGCCAAGTACCTGTTTCTTCCAGGGCCAGTGAACCAATCCAAGGTATCGAGAGAGCCACCCAAAAGGTTCAAGCCTTAGACACCTGGGTTGATCAATTGCATGACTTATGTTCACAAGTCATAAGACAGGTATTTGAAACAATGGTTAAATTGGAAATCATTGAAGATAAGTTGAATCAAATCTTGGGTGCTTTCAAACTAAATTTGGAGAAGGTTGAGAGAAATTTAATTTCCTAGCAAAAGATGCCTCAACAACAGTTGAGCATTCTTCAGGTGCATGACGTAATTCCTTCCAGAGTCATGTACATTGAATATGAGGAACTTCTGGAGAAAAAATCCCTTGTTCTCAAATCACTTATTGAAGAAATTGATGAGACCTTAAAGTTGCGTGAAGCAGTCTTTCAAGATGTTACCTCCCACTGTAAAAAGGCATCCTGCGACATTCTAAATCAGAATGATGAGTTGCTGCCCGAGGAAGAAGTTCTTGCAGATCTGTAACTCAAGATTCATGATGAATGGAGAAGTGAGCAATTTTCAGTCGCTTCCATTCAAATATTGATTAAGTATCAAACTGAGTTGCAGGAAATCCGGTCAGCGTTGGAAAAGGGCAACTCCACACTATGCCAATGCCATGATGTCGTTGTAAAGACTAGAGTGGTGGCTATGAACACTCATGAACCAGATCCTGATGAATTGCAGAAAGTTATTCTAAAGTTCGAATTGTTCATGACTTCAAGAGGTGCAACTTAAGTGTTTTTAACACTTGGTTGTAAATTCAAAATTGTAGTTTCCCTTTCGACAAGTTTACTTGTAAAAACATTTTTGTAATTGCAAGTTGTCATCACTTGCATTTTTGTAATTACAAGTAGGCAGGTTACAAGTCAATTTGGAATAGGACTTGTAACCTTGAATAAGTCATAATTAGTTGTTGAATAGGTCTTGGTGGTTCAGGGAATTTCTCAAATTAGTTAGGATCCTCCCACATTTTTCTCAAGGCTCCTCTCCTATAAATAGAAGAGAGGGTCCATTGTAATATCTATCTTTTTGGGAAAGAAAGCAAAAACTCTGCCAAATTCACAGCAAGAAGTCTTTGAGCTTATGTATGTGAATTGAAAGTTTTTGAAGAATAACAAAGAAGGATTACTCAAGTTTTGAGTCTTTGAGCTACATGTTTGAATTTGAATCTTTTTATTTCTTCCATGCAAAGTGTTTCTAAAAGAAGCTTAGTCTAATCTGATTTGAAGTCTTTGAGCTGCAAGTAGAGAAGATTAATTAAAATAGGAAAATCTCTAGAAGGAGCAGCAAGTCTTTGAGCTTGCGTCTATTCTTAAGGAAAAATTATTGTTTGATAAGAAATAGCAGCAAGTCTTTGAGCTTGCATTAGTTCTTGTCTTTGTGTTGAAAGAATAGATTATTCCAGTCTTTGAGCTGTTGTCTTTTATTCGTTGTAAAATTTAGTATAGCAAAGGGTAGATAGGACTTCACATAATCAAGTCTTTGAGCTTGATATTGTTGTCCTGTCCCGAAGGAAGTGACAGAAGTCTTTGTGCTTTCAGGAAACTTCATTTCCTTTCTCTCATTTCACTTGAAAGTGGTTACTGCTGTTCATATTCAATCGCTATCCTTTTCTGTGAAGAGAAAAGGATATTGTCTTTCTTGAAAAAAGAAGAAAGATTGCTGTCCCATCCTATTTTATTTTCAAAGTTGTAGTTAGATAGGGGGAGCCTTCCTTTAATTAGGAGAGTTTCATACTCACACAACTGTGGTTGAAGCCGCAATTTTGTTTACTTTCATGAGTGTACAAAATTTTCAACCAACAATATGAATTGTACACTACCATCAACCATGTAAGCTAACTGAAACAACAGAAAACAAAGCAAACTTTAGATAAATCTCTTATCAGTACCCTTGCCATATTTGAAATGGATTAAAGAGATTTTCACTTCAGAATTGTCAAGAGATGGAGAATGTGGAAGCCTGTCATGTTGAGATACTCCTTGCACTTGGTTAAGTGTCGGGAACATGGCTTAGTGTTCTTGTATATCAAAGTCATAGGATTTAACCCTCCATTCATGAGGGATGGCTGTGCAAGGAACACTTGTTATGGAACATGCCCAGACATGGCTGGTTGATTATGAGAATTTGTGCTTGAAACAGTTAATGTGAACATGAGGGGAGGGTTGAACTTTCACACATAATGATTGCCACATTGCCAAAAAAATCACCTAATAGTTTGAAATTCCTAAACCTTCCATAACTATGATTTTTTTTTGGTATACTACTGTCCTAAATTCATAACAACACTTGCCTTGGAATAATATAGTTCTCATCTCTCAGTTTACTGCAGTGGAACTACAGCACACAACAGATGATTCAGTGCACAATAACGCATGGGTTCCTTGGTTGCATACATTTGTATAAATTTCAAATAAATAAGCTCAAGCAAGAGAGGAAAATGTTTCAAGCCAGAGAACTGATGATTTAATATAGAAAAAAGAAAGCAAATATCTTACAGGTTACATTTTAGAAACCAAATAAAGTAGAAAAAGATGAGGTCCAATTAGTTTGCAGAAGTTGTATTTGTGATTATGATCTGGTAAATGTTAGAACTTAGACACTATAGAGAAAAAGTAGAAGAATAATTGTTGCAGACTTAATACTAGAACTATGGTATGATTGGCAAGTGACTCGAGAAAACTTAAAAAATCAAATCAAATAAGGATCACTCAAGTTCAAATAAGAACAAAAAATGGCTTTATATAGTATAGTACAATAGCATAAAAATAAAAAAATATAAACAAAAATTAAACAAATCAACCATTTCATGGTAAAAAGGGAATTTATTGAAGATGGAAAGGGGTTCATTCCATGATAAATAGATCATTGAACCAAATAACCTGAATCAGGTGAAAATTCTATTGAGCCATAGTCTAATAATACTTACCACCACAATAGCCCTTATTCAAAAACTGACAAACTTGCCCCAGTAGAAATGCAGGTTGATGCAAATTGGTGGAAAAGTCAACTTTTCATGATTCAGCAATCTCATGAGATGTGAAGAGTTAACTTTTCAGTTAAGGGATATTGTATTGAGGAAGGCCAGTTCCCCATACTTACTGAGCCACTTACCTATATCAGAAAAAAGAAAAAACTCAAATCAGGCAACGAGGATTTCCTTGAAAGTCAAGTTACAAATGAAATTTCATTTTACTAGATAAAATATAGCATAACAATCATTTATTGTGTGTGATAATTAGTAATTCATAAAGGTGCCAATGTAAACAATTGTGGCAACTACACAACAAAAATCAGCTTCTGAAAAGTTTTCACTTCAGGGTTATCCAATGCACATACAATTAATAATGGATCTCATAACAAATGAAATTCCAATATTCAAAAACAAATTCTCATTAAAAATAGTTGGCAGCTAAAAATGGGTAAATAAAGAAAAAGTATGTGTAGAAGCTAGACTGCAATGTCATATCATTAAGTAATTACCTAAAAGGGAGGACAAGGTTTATGCCATCTCTAAGAAACAATAGCAAAACAGAAGTGGTTACTTTAGCATGTAGGCACATGGCAACCAATAACTTGATTCCTAACAAATTGAACAAAAAAAAATTCCATTAGTTTTGTGATACAAAATGTTGACACTATGGTCTAGATTCAATAGATTTTACAAGAATGATACAAACATCTACAGCTTTAGGCTAGTACGAGAGAAGATGTTACCTACAAGATGGATACAAATATGGATAGGCATGCTATTAATATATCTATTTCCAACTAATGCCTGAAGCATGTCATACTTTGACATCATACAAATGTTGAAAATAGCATAATTCTAAGGTAGTATTAGTGTGGACTAGAACCTACATATTGCCTTTTACAACCACATCCTATAGTTATACATCATCAAAGAAGAAAGAGTATATTATCATGTAGGTAGGGATTTGAATGGCATAGTTGAGCAATACTGCAAGGGTAAGTGTATCACCCTTGGCATAAAGTGATACCAAATCAATATAAAATATCGTAACAGTTTCTGAATTTTGACTGAACATTTTAAATTATAGGGATGTTGATTAAATGCTTAAGGCCAGAGGTTCAAAAGTAGTTTTGGAAGAAGAATTCATTTTAACATTGCAACATCTCTAGGGTGCATTAGTGTGAACAATAAGGAATACATTTGCATGCTGCAAAGATATTAATAACAGTATAATTAAACTGTAAGATTCTTCCTAACTATAGGCTTCTTCTGTCATATCACTTCATTAAATTATCTCGAGTCAAATTTCATGTTCACAGATACACTCCATAAAAACAGGCATTCCTTGCTTCTTAACAATTTGATAAGATGTATGAAAGGACCAAGATTAGAAAGTAAAATAAAATTAAAGGGCTTCTTTGATAGGATCTTCTAGATAAATTAAGTTTCACATTTTTTCATTCTCATGGCACATAACAGTGTGAGTGGCAATAATATTCCTCGGCTTTAGTATAGGGATCCCCCAAGAGATCACTAATCTGAGTCAATTAATTTGCAAACAATCTTTGTTCATTCACAATTACCCAGTGTTCCACGGAAACACGTTCCCCCCCCCCCCAGGCCCAAGTCCCCCCGTCCCGGAAACCTGTCCCCAAAACTTTTTCCCTTTGTCCCCCCGTCCCCGAAGCCCGTCATCGCATCCCCCCGTCTCCCCGTCCCCAACAGCCGTGGAGCACTGCAATTACCCACAATGGTGGTCATGAAGTTCTTGGATTCACAGTCTCTTCAACCAGTTTAGATAATATGAAGTATAATATTTTGCTTCATGCTTCTGATAATCATACTAGAATATTATTAATTCATCTGTTCAAACTTTGTAATTGGCATGCTTATATGTAGATATTAGCAGAATTTAATCTTATGTAATTGCTGACAATTAGAACACTATTGAAAGCAATAACAGGCAGTTGGATAAACTTTTCATTGGACCTAAATTGACATGGAGTAGCTTTTACTGCCCCAGAAAAAGCAGTGTAAGTAGCAATGGGAGAAATATATACATACCGCAGAGTCTGTTGAAAGGTCGTTTTTGTTGTATGTTTGGCCTAAGCCAGAAAGATTGTTTGCAAGCTGTATTGTATCAGGAGATGGACAGACCTGCACGGCACATGGTAAAATCAGGAAACCATCAAAATGGTTATGCTAAGCGCCAAACAAGGAAAGCCATACACAGATTAAAGTTAATAAAGCATTGCTCAAAACATTAAAACATTCAAAATACTAAGCAAATCACAAAGATTGAAAGTTGGAACTACGATATAGATATAAAAAATGAGAGAATAAATTAGACTTTCTTCTTGTTTTTTTTGAGTCTTTGCTTCAAAATGACCCTCTTCAGATTTGCTCTGGTGGTTCGTTATTGCACTTAGGTTTATTAGCCATTCTATAGGTCTTTTCAAGTTCCATTGGTCTAGTTTGTTCTCTATCTCCCTCGCTATGTGTATAGGCTTACCTGTGCTGCTGGATTTTTCAACAGTGCAACATTTTTAGCTGTGTCTTTTACACCATTTGGGTTTATCTAGTTTAAACTGTCAGTTCGTACAGGCATTGAGCTATGACTTGGGCGATGTGGAGCTAATCTGTCTACCTCAAATGAGGCACCATTTCTACATCTGAAATCGGTGATATTGTCACCTTCAAAAGGAACAATTAACTGGAGAGGGTTAGCTTTTTCCTTCTATTTTTTAACGAATCTTGTATCTGCATTAAGCTGTCTACTGAAGTGAGTCAAGGATACAGAACTGGAGTGACTGAGGTAGCTGCTACTGGTCCATGAAGGAAATAGATGTCCTGAAAAGCTAGTTCAGTTTCTAATGGCTATGGGTTTCCTTTCTCTGCTTGAGGATTGAGATATGCTCTCTCAAGCCCTCTATTTGGAGTATTTAATAGATGATTTTGCACCCATATAGATTTCCAAATTAAAACTGAATTGTAGTCTCTTTGTATTTTTTTTTTGTAATTTGCCAAGAGTTAATTAGGACCTGGCCTAATATTAGGGATACTTGATAAACCTTGTGGCTCTGTCCTATTCAAGGGATTTGATTCCACCTTTGCTCCCCACAAATGAAGTTGTTCAAAATACAGTCCTGCTTACAAAAGAAAAATTTTGATCCAGATAAATTTTTCTGGTATGAATGCCATACTGCACCACAGCAAGTAATATTGCTGTGCAATGTGTGCTGATGAAAGAACTCTGTTTCATTGGTATTTGTAATTAGAAACTTCATCTTTCAGTAGACCCATTGCAAAATATCTTAATCACATTGAGAAATTAGGTCGCTGTTGTTTGTGGTATATCCTATGTGTTGGGTGAGTTGATGTAAATGTTAAACCAGCCTCAATAGTTGCCATAGTTTGCATCTTCCTTTCTTAATTTAATATCTCCACGAATTCTTTTTTCCTTTTAGTTTCCATAAATGGTAGATCTACATTATATCTATTTAATATTAGTCCTTACTCCTTAATCTGTATTGATGGGCACATGTGAAGAGAAAGGGCAGAATGAGGCTCTCAACATAAGGCATGCATATCAATACAATACAGGGGAGAAACTTCACAACCTTATTTGTGTAGCTCAGAATTAATGTGATTCAGTTTCTCTTTAACTTTAGCATTTTAATGAACATCCTTTATTAGACTTGAAACTTTTTAAGCAACATTGTCTATCAGTTTTTCAAAACCATAAATTGCCATGCCATCACAGATCACCTTAAATTTTAGTGTACAGGCCTGAATATATATGGTTAAAAGGACTGTTCTGCCCCTTTATTGGAGCCACATATATTATATATTGCTATCTACGTGTCAACATAGGTGGCTCCACGGTGAATTGGCTACTTGTTTATAAACTATCTGTGCTGTTGTTTATGGTATATATGTCAGTAACCTCTCTATGTCCAAAATATGAAATCAGCTATGTGGTTGGCTTGTAACTGCCTATCTGATTTGTATAGACAACTGAAAATTAAAGATAAGCTTGAAGTAAGAATTTGTTATTTCAGGGGTTTGTGATTAATTTCAATATCTCTGGACTCTGACCTTGTCTGAAACCAATAATGCCATGCTTTTTTGCATATGTCCATTTAAGAATGCACACTCTGTGATTCTCTCTTATAACGCATACTTGCATGAGTACAGGATTATGAATGGGCAAATCTAGGACAACTCAAGTTCAAGTAAATTGAGAATATATATCATATGAAATTTCTTGAACTAAAATATTTTAGATCTCATACTGATTGAAGACCAGGCCATATGTATTGCTCATTTGCATTTTTTAAGAACTGAATCCTTTGACAGAATTCCAGAGAAACAAATTTTGTGAAAAATTGGTGTAGGATAATGATCTACATAGACAATGTCATTGACGAGAAATGTTTGATGAAGAAAGGCTAGGTGTAGTAAAATAGATAGCAATCAATTAACTAGGCTTGCATTTAAAGTTAGACAATCATGAATATTGATAATGATCAAAGATTTTCTTGTAGAAGAGTCAGTAAAAGAAGACGGAGAAATCTTCCACTGAAAATGTCATTTCCCATGACATTTGTCAGAAATTTTGTTGGAAATTAGATTTTGAAACAAAGCCTTTTAAATCATAAATGATATAGCTACAACTTCCTTACATCTCTGATCACGAGGATTTGTCATAGTGCTTTGGAATATAAAAAATATATGGGAATTTTGAAGAATTATAAACTCACCTACAACATTTTACAGTTTGGACAAACATTGAAGAGCAGAACTCTGAAGCGGTGCATAAATGAAAGAAAACAGGTTAAGACCCTGCTGCTGGAAGGAGGTAATAGGAGCTTCAAATGCATCTATACAAAATTGGGGAAATTTTGAATGCAGTTCTATATTCTTTAAAAGATCTTGTTCGACCTGTCATTACAGGATTGTAACACCCCAATGAGCTCAGTAAAAACCGGACCAATTTTTTCTTTCTTTTTGATTGGTACTTCTTGAGCTTTCAAATACATTATCTGTTGTAAAAGAATGTGATCTCACGCAAACAATAAATTCTCTTGATAAGTCAACTCAAGAATCTCCTAGATTTGACATACTTGGCTTCTCAGATCAGATATTAACATTGAACTCAGGCATTCATGTCCAAGTCTGAAAGAGTCTTTGATTTATCTAACATAGGGTGAGAGATGTGTGATAGGTTTCAAGACTAGATTTAGTTTGAGCCAAGTCGTCAAATTTTGTCAAACTTGATAGAGGGATGTATGGCCAACTCTGGTTGATTCGGTCTCTTGTTTCATGAGACCCTGGATGTGAAAATATTGCCAAGTTAGGATATATAAATCATCTAGATCCAGTAGATGTTTAGCCTTGCAGATGTGAGGCAAATCAATCTAATAAATTGAATGAAATTTTCAGGTCCATTATGTGCTCAAGCTTCTCCAGATTTCAATTTCTTATTTGGCTCCACTATGGCACTTCCAATTTGAGATCCACTCACTTCTGGATGTGAATTGTCAATAAAATCAAGAAATAGAACTGCCTTGGGTCTGAAGAGTGTCATGAATCTGACATGTCACATATAACTGGACATGAGTTTAAAATTTAAATCAGACCTGGCTTACTTGTAGACTAGGTTTCTAGGAATGTAAAAACAGAATTGACTTGTGAATGCAAGGAAGCGAGTGAATTAGTATAAATAGAAGCTTGGGGTCTGAGACACGTAGATGCCCAACATAAGTGGATAAGACAAGACATGTGGCAGACGCTTAAGGCATTGTGAAATATCATTGACACTTTGAACGTGAAATATATCAATAACATCAAGCATGAGCCTCCCACTCAACTTGAATACATAAATAACTCCAGTTTGAAAAATTATTGCTTCAGGTTGTTTTTGGTGGATGTGAGAGTCCTATTAAAATATGACATAATCACAAGTTGGTTCCAAAATCCTAATGCTCCATTCTAGATTACTTCAGAATTGTGGCTTAGGGTTAAATTAGAGACAAACATGAGGCATGCATTGAATAGCTAGGTCTGTCGATAAGACAACTCTTGACATATCAAATGCAGACTTCTAATTAGTCATAGTTTATCCAAAAGCTTGATTCCATAATTGCAAACAATTTATCTCCAAGGCTCCATGGGTGTGAGTTTCCCTATTAATTTTATTTAATTCATGCACTTGGGTCCAGAATGTAGAGCGTGTCATTGATGTCAAGTAGTCAGTTGTTTTTCTATATGATCTATGCTTTTGGTGTTCTGTGTCTGCAATTTTTCTTTTGCAGTAGTTCTTATCCTGCCAAGTGTCTTGTTTAGGAGATCTATGTTTTGTTGCATCTGCAGATGCTTTTTAGTTGGGTAATTCAAGTGTTTCGATGTTCTCTCAAATGGTTCTGTGGCAGCTGTTTCCTGTGGCAGCCGTTTCTTTTCAGATGTGCAGCTGTCAGTTCGCTGGGAGTAGTTAATTAGGCATTTTGACATTAATTATTCTCTGCTGTGCGGGGTTGTTCTTTGCCTATGTCTCTGCCAGTTGGTGTGTGTGTGACGTCTTCTCTGCTCAATGAAATTTTCTCTATCTGCAATGGGTGTCTATTCTCTGATTGTGTTCTTTTTCTGGCAAGTCAGCTCGATACTTGACACAGTTTCTAACGCAAAGCCTATTAAAGTTTTTAGGCGTTTTGGATGCTTCTGTTAAAAAGGTTGGAATCATACTTCTTTGTTGATAATGTGCCTGTAATTTAAAAATCGCGCTGATTGGGGAATACCTGGAAATGTTACAGAGCCGTTTTTTAACAGCGTTTTTGTTCTCTTTTATTCAGTGCGGCAGCTCAGTAGTATTTTGTAACTGCTCGAGTTAGTAAATTTTCAATTCGATGGACAAGTCTTAGGATATATTACATATGATTTTTTTGTTTGAATGAGCTGTTTTTTTTTTTTAAATGGTGAGTGTGCGTAGTTGTGAGAAACACAGATTTGAAGCTATGCAGGGTGCGTGAAAAGCCAATGAAGAATCAGGCTTTGGAAGTAGATGATATGATCGTGTGACTCCAGAATGTGAGATGTCTTTCTCAGATGGCATGTTCTTGGAAGTGTCTATTTGACGCTTAGCTGAGATTTTAAAAAAAAATGTATGTGACAGTAGAAAGTTGGAATTTTTTATGGCTGATGCTGTTGGTTTAGATATCGACTTGACTTTAATCTTTTGTGATGTGCGCAATAAGTGGCTTGAAGAGTTTTTGTTAATGCAGAATGTTATCAGTGAAGCCGAAAGAACTATCTCATTAGTAACAATAGACTGTGAAATGTTAGCTGCAAAAGAAAAACAGTGAAGATACAGCTTTGTGTATAAAGAGTATGATTTACTTGGGTGCAGTTTGCCACAAAATAGCTTTTGCTATTGATTTGTGCTATGTCTATGTTTGATACTGAGTCTTTTTGTAACAGCACTTGAACAGTTTTAAAATGTATCGTGGATAAAGTCTTCTCTGTTTCTAATGTATAGTCTGCAAAATTACAGGGGTGTTACTTAAGTCTGAGTAACACAGTGAGTCTCAAATTAATTTTTCTAAATCTTCATATTGTGTTCGAGAGTTGGTGCTCTGTCAAAGGTTGTAGCCTTAGTGAACCCGTGAAGTGTATAGATCAGAGTTGTAGCTCTGTATGTGAGTTGGTGCTCACTATTGTAATACCGGTTGGTGCCTGCTTGTTTCTATTGAAGGATTCAGACTACGTGGTTTTTTACCCGAAAGGGTTTTCCACGGGATATTTTGTGTTCATGTGTCATAACTGCTCATTGACTACTGTGTTTTAATTTAGTTAGATTTACAATACTGATTCACCCCCTCCCCCTCTCAGTATTGTTTTTGTGTTTTCACAGAATTGATAGAGCTCTATTTCCAAGACTTGCAATGGTCACAAGGTTCCTTGTAAATTTGATCTTAATGCAATTTTCGTTCTAGTTTTTGGAAAGGGCCACGTCCACCTTCTCACCGAGGGGACACATGTTGACTAGGGGTCTACTTCAACATATTTATGGTCAAGAATTTCCTTGTACTGTGGCCTCAACAAAGATATTACACCGAAGTGATTTTAAGAGTAATGAAAATTAAACTCAACAACAACCTCCCTGGCTCAATTTATTTAGACTTCACAAGTAGAAACAAAGATTACTGAAACCTGTTGAGATGCATAGAATATGGGTCTCAACTTAGGCTATCCAGTTTTACCTTTGAGCATTTCGGTAACACCTCCTTTGAGGAGTTGTCCATAGGAAATTACAGACTCGGCTCATAACAGAGCTTAATCAATTAGGGGGCCTAATTCACATTTGGGGAATGTGCTTAGCCTATAACAAAAGAGAATCACATGTCAGTTTCAAGAATCCTAGTTATATAGCCTCTAAACTTGAGCTTTTAACTATCCATGGCTTTGACTACTTGGAACATTCACTCTAAGTTAACTATACTTGGGTAGTTAGCTTCACTCACTGTAACATTACAAAATCATGTCTCGTGTCTTATAGGTAAACCCAAACAAGAGTATATAGTAGTCTTAGGCTCATTGTAGCATCAGAATTAGAGTTTACACAGCTGACAGTCATTCTAATTCAATGGGCCATCACAAGACTTCTTGCAGGAATTGACACAAGCAAGTACACAAGCCTTAGGAGCTATGTCATGTAAAATTCTCTAATCTTTACAACTCATCACCTCTAGAGATTGTCACAAATTTCTTGATCCTTACCAAGATCTATAGATAATCATCAATTAGACAAGATGTCTCCTTGCTTCCAGTTGTACAACTCTAATGAAATTTGCAAGTTTATGAATGCTATCCATTCTTTTCATTTGCAGAGCTACATAGGCAATAATGAGTATACAGTTCAACCATGTAACCAAACATGATCATAATCGAATCATGAATTAATAAATAACAAACATACATCATTATTATAACCAGAACTACATATAATATATAGATTGCAAGAATACGTATTAGCCACATCCGTCACCAGAGTGTAATGGACTTTTCTTGGAGGCCAAACCAAAGTATCAAGCCTCCTTTTCCATTGGGCCACCCTCACAATGACCCATGCTAAGTTATAGGGTTGCCCAAGCAACCAACATTGGTAAACATATTGCGACATGGGCGACTTTGTCATCCATGGCATGGTCATGAGTCATTTGGATTTGCTTGTTTTTATCAAATTTCCTTCTCAAAACTCAGCTTTTTTAGCAGGAGATGGCATGTTTTCTAGGGAATAATGAGTGTCAAGTTCAACCATGTAATAGCATAAATATCAACCATTCGTCCTTATTACAACTATAACTACATATATTTCATAGAATGCAAGAATAGGTATTATCCATTTGCCACCAAAGCATGAAGAACTTTACTTGGACACCAAATCCAAGTATCAAGCCTCTTCCACTAGGCCACCCTCACAATAAACCATGCTAAGTTGCATAGCTGCTTAGGAAACCAACACTAGTAAAAGGGGCGATCCATACCCTAACATAGGCGACCTTGTCATCTTATGACATGGTCACGAGTCTTTTGGATTTGCTTGTTTTTCTCCAATTTCCTTCCCAAAACTCAACAGTTTAAGTAGGAGATGGCATTTCTCTTTACTTCTTTAAAGTTGGGTTTTCTTTCTCTCTTTGGCTTGATTTTCCCTCCCCTCTTTTCCTATATAAGCTCCCCTCTCTTATTCTCAAGATAGCGAATTCAAGAAGAGAATTTTGCATGCACAAACTTTGAGTGAATTCAAAGAAGCTTTTCTCCCTACTAAATAGAAAGATTGAAGCTTATCTCTACAATTCTATACTAAAAGATTTGCATACCTTCCCAAGTATTGGATTTCCCCAGAAGATTGCAATCCTCACTACAAAGCCCAATCCCAAATCCTTGTCTCTAGGAAGCTAATACTATTTTCCTCACCAATCCCAACCTTCCCTTTCCATCAAGCAAAGTACCTAAAGGCTAGAAGAGAAGATATTGGGGATACAAGCTAGATCCTCTAAGGACACATTTACAATGGTTGCAACAAAAAGCTTCTTCCAAGCTCATTTATTTGGAAAAGGCAATTTCCTTATTCAAAGCTTTGCTTCATTTATTAGTAAGTAGATCGCATACTTTTTCCTAAGAACTATAACACTTATTTCTAGTTCAGTTTTAATTCATTGTTGCTTTCTTAGGTAAATTAGATTTAGATTACTTTCTTCACTTTCCTTGCAAATAGATTAAATTGATTTGAAAATCTCTACCAAAAACACAAAAAAAGATAGTATAGATTGCATTTGAAAAGTTAAATAGAAGTTCTTATTTGCAAGTAACTAGTTAATTCACATTTCAAAGTGGACAAGTATGAAAAAGGAAGAAGCAATGAAAAGCTCTCTTGCACGCATTTTAGAATAGCACATTTAATCATAATCATTCAAAACATTCTTTCAAAAAATCAAAAAATCCCCTTATACCATCATGAGGCACTTGATGAGCATTCAACAAACTGTCAACAAATTGTCAAATGATGTGAAACACTACAAGCCAAGCAAAATAAACAAACTCACCAAGAATCAAACCTGTTCAACTTCCCTATCTTTCAGTTGGATTTACATGCCAAATGTGCCTAAGGATTAAACAAAATTGGACCGAGTTGGTTTTGGACCAGGTACAAGAAAAAGTGCCTCTTCTTAGGCCTATTTGAGAACACAATGAACAAAGGCAATTAAGAGAAGAACATTGTGCAATTGAGCTCTATCTTTTAGAAGAACTCCTTGAAATCATTAACTCCAGGATTGCAGCATTAGCGCTCCAACAAGCTGCAACACAATGTGCAAACATACCAATGGTTCAACATCCAACAACACAAATCAACAAAATAATCCACCATCCAACTGTTCTTC
The DNA here is from genome assembly GCF_030272615.1 of Cryptomeria japonica. NCBI lineage: Eukaryota > Viridiplantae > Streptophyta > Pinopsida > Cupressales > Cupressaceae > Cryptomeria > Cryptomeria japonica. The sequence goes on along the minus strand of NC_081405.1, from coordinate 265,106,609 downwards.
CGCATGAATGAATGAGCCTAGTGGTGAGGTTCATATCAAGAATAACACTATCACTCTTTAGATTCCTCAAGTTCAAGAAGAGGGTAGTTGATTCAACTTTTTGTTGCTTGACTGGCTTTTGACACAAGAGCCAAAGTAGTTGGATCTTCCTCATAAAGCAAGGGTGTAGTGAAAAACAAAGTTCTAAGTCCATGTCATCACTTTTGGGGTGCGATAAATTATGAATATCATAGTTTCCTACTACTCATGGCATCCTTTTCATGCAACCTTTTTTCAAGAGTTTTCTTAGTAGTCTTGATTTATCTACTCCAGGTTTAACTATCTCAATCTCTACATACATTGATTGCATTAAGCAATCAGTGTTTTCATGTTGATATTGAGATTTCTACTTGGCCTCGTGGTTTTTACTTTGTTGGTCCACTCATGTACTATCATTGGTCACTAATGGAATCCTATAAAACAAAGACTAAAGTACATCCCCCCCCCCTCCCCCTTCATCTTGGTTTGGCCCTATCCACCTCAGCACTTCTGCATGTTTAGACAAATACATCAAGTGTCAAGAATTTAACTTCTAAATATAAGTTTAAAACAGTAGTCTAGGTTGTCATTGCAATTGTAGTCAAGAAGTAAATATTCAAAATCAGTGACTGTTGGCCCCAATTTCACAATTTGAGCTAACTCAAGAGCATGAATAAGTCATTCTTCAAATAAACATAAGTCCAGGTTGTCGTTCTGATTTTTCCCCTGTTCCAAATCATGAGTCGAACACATTAGTTTAAAATCTAAATAATACTTTGACTAGCACCAATATTATTCTTGATCACTTAGGAAATTTACTAATTAGAAATTTTGGAAATATTCACCTGGAGTACTTTTATAAAGCATAAATCATCTCATTCAAATTCAAAACACAAAATCAAGAATATAACATATTAAGTAATGATTATCAAACTAAGGAGTCAGAATAATAATTCATAAGTTTTCATCAAAAGGTCCTCCTTAATCATTAGTCGTTGCCAAACAGGGAAATGACAGGGAGGTACAAGGATTTACAGAACAGGAAGGCAGCTCCTACTGCCTGGTGAATTTATAAAATGTAGCCTTCCAAAATTGAATGTTTCTGTTTCCAATTCTAGTGATGAATCTTTCCTTTTTTTATTAATTTGCATTGATAATAATGCTATGTACATACTTTTAAGTTTTAAGAGGTGAGAGGAGTACAATGCTTAAAATCCTATGCTTCAGGAGTTTACCACTGTAGTTTAGAGTCATCCATGCAATGCTTTGGGTTGTAACAACTGGACTAGGCTTGAAAATGTATACAGCCCAAGAAACACAATAAATTGATTAAAGAATAACTTACTACTGCTTATTGAAGAGTCATCAAATCTGCCACAAACAATTGGAGGTAACTGATGTGAAGGATATTTACTTGGATGAGCTTGATCCAACCTCATACTGGAGGAAGAGGCATGGACAAAGGAACACTGAAAATTAGTAGATAGACCAGCAGACAAGACATAAGATTGTGGAAGGGAAGGCAGACTAGCGTTGTGCACAATGGCTCCTATTCCACTTGTTGATTATCTGGCCATCATATGTTTCATGTCATGGATATCAAAATCCATGGATTTTAAATTATGTAGATCATTTTTGGAACTTTACAACAGAAAGAAACTATTTTCTGCTTTATTTATGATTCAGTACTTGAATTACTTCTCCTTGATCAATAGGGTGATATGAATTTGTCTTTATTTTGAATGTAATTCAAGTTACTTTCTTCTAATATGAAAGAAAATTGACCTATGTCAATATTTAATGACTTCCCAATTTCACAAATATTCAGCCTACTCTTGGTGTCAAATGTGAGATGAGTCTGAGTTGACATTGTCTCTTCCTCTTGCTGCGTTTCCACCAATTCCAAGTCTGGCTACTAGGGTAATTGTTAATTTATACACAAGATAATGCTTAGTAAATGAATACTTCTATATGTTATTCCTTTTTTATTTAATCAACCTCCACTATTGTGTCAGTTTCATTCTTTTTCTACATGCAGGATACCAAAAATTTTGTCATCACTGTGAAAAATGTACTCTCTAGCATTGTAATGTGCAAAATGATACAACCTCCAAATTAATGCCCATCCACTGTCAACTAAGTATTGTGGGAGATATACTGTAGACAAATAGCTTAAAACTCTCAATCATCCATCATTATGGGAGCTATACTGTAGACAAATAGCTTCAAAGTCCAAAATATCCATTATTGCCTTACCACAAACAGGAGATAAAACAACTTCAATAAACTTTCAGAGCATATCTAGTTTTCGAAAAATGTGTCAGACTTAGCTTCATATTTAATTGGACTCCAAGAAATGAACTTTAATAAATATTGTAACTAAGAAAAAATGGACACATAAATTCATGTTACTCTAAAGAATTTGTTATATCATATGGCAAGACCAAAAGCCTGATATCCATCTCCCCTCCCTGACTTCCCTTTCAAATGGTTTCTTTCCGATTCAGTTTAGCAAGGCTGCAGATAAGGAGTACATACGGGAACAATGGCTTTGGTTTCATGGAATAGCAGAGCTATTCCTTGGCCCTTGGCAGCCCTTTTTTGATCAAGTTGGTAATGCTCTCTAAGGTACTCTTTTGGGTACACCTTTACCATCTCCCTTGTCTGTAGATTGGAAGAAGGTACTCAATTAATTCTGAATTGAATCGGGAAATTTATTAAGTTGGATCCTGTCTACGATGGCTCCTATGGGAATTAAGCAAGAGCCTTAATGCTTTTGGACTTCTTAAGCTGATGCAGGAGCATCGAACCACCCTACATATGATTTGTTTTTTGTTATTTATTTAAGTGAGTTGTTTGGAAGCAAATGCTCGTTGGTGTGTTAGTTGAGGAATAATCCTGAAAGAAGAATTCAGTTTTGGCAGTTAGAGAAGTTGGAAATGGTTTTTCAGTTGTGGGGGCAGAAATAGGTGTTGAAGTTAACTGATTGGGAAGAGCAGAAAAGAGGGAGATCGTTCAAACAGAGAGAGAACGGACTTGGGAGAATAGAGAACCCGATCGGTCGGGAGGGCAGGAAGAGAACTGTGTCGTTGGAAAAAGCGGAAGGAATCAACTCTATTTTGGAGGGGATTGGATGGGTGCGTGGAGAATGTTCTGGTTGGATAGAACAGTTGAAGAAAAAGCTTTTTGGAATCAAGGTTGAATCCAATGAAGGTCAGTGTGGTAATGTAGAGTGAGACGTCAGAGAAAGTGTGGTCAATCATGGGAAGATCGAGCAGACTGGACCAGCATATGCAGGAGAATGTTGTGGAGTTGCCCTACAATGATTTTTATATGAATGTAACCATTATTCTGTAATAATTCCCCTTTTCTTTGCTTGTATACAAGGAGTTTGTTTGTGTACGATATCTGGTTCTGTGATAGACTTCTTATCTCACACCAATGTTTTATTTATCGCTCTGTTCTTGAGTTTTTGACTTCCTGTCACATACAAAGATTAATGTTGTCATTTGAAGTTCCTGTTGCTTTGAATATAGAGATAGGTTGTTGTGTTTTGTTGGTTTGTAAGTCTGACTTACATCACAAGCCCGGCCTCTCATTCTATGCAATTTTTTTATTCAGCACATGCATGGCTGCAATATGTGGATATTGAATGGTTCCTGTTCAGGTGATTTTTCTGCAACCAACAGCACCATAGACGATCTGCTTGTTCTACTGGTAAAAGACAAAAAGGCTTGGGTCTGAATTGGGTACCTAGGAAAGATAAGCCAAGTGAGGAGTTCCTTTGGAGGTTATGGCAGTTTTTTTGCAAATAAAGGGTCAAGCGAGAGGGGTTAATGTTCAAGAGGATCAGCAGGTGCAGATTGGAGAGAAGAACACAGTAGTGGGTTTAGCTGAGATTTTGAAAAATTCTGTGGTAGAAGCTTATTTGAATCTGATTCAGATTGAACATATATTAGGTATCTTCTCAGGCTACACTCCACTGAAAACATTCAAGAAGCAGCATGGACAGAAATCAGAGGTGGAGAAAATCAAGATGGAAGTTTGTGACACAATTGAAGAAGGAACACAATTGACTATGGAGGGTCACCTATCTTGCCATAGTAGGAGGATTGTGGAGTCTCAGGTTTGGGTCTCCTTTTTAAGTTCATGTAATGTCCTGGCCTTCAGAAAATTATCATAGTAAAATGTAGCACTTAAGTTTAAAAGGGAAGGTACCTACAATTTCATTAAGGAGTCATTAAATTATAAAAAACTAGAATTAATCATAGTGGAGGACCACAATTGACTATGGAGGGTCACCTATCTTGCCACAGTAGGAGGATTGTGGAGTCTCAGGTTTGGGTCTCCTTTGTAAGTTCATATAATGCCTGGCCTTGAGAAAATAATTAAATGTAGCAGTTAAATTTAAAAGGGAAGCTACCTAAACTTTCATTAAGGAGTCATTATGTTACAACAAACTAGAATTAACTTAAAAGGGTAATTTTATCCGAAGTCAAGAGACATTATGATAAGCTATGTCTATGATTAAACGAAGGTATATAAGAGAAATCAAAAGGGAGAAGGAAGCATCACTGGATACATTTTATATCTAATTATTATTCCTTGTGGAGCGTGGACTGTGGTTTAGCAACTTGAGGACAAAAAAACCCTAATTTGGATTGTTGAGTTAGTGGATGAAAACCCCTTATTCAGGCAGATTTGGAGACAATTCAAAGACAATTTAGTGAAGATAGATCACTGCAGATTTGGGATAATCAAAAGCAGATGCAAAGGATAGTTTCTCTTTTCCAAAATATATTCTAAATATTATATGTAAATTATAATAAACTGTTAAAACTGCAGTTTCTGAAGCTGATATCATATTTATAATTAATTGTGCTGATATTACAGTTCATTTCACTTGTATGTTGCTGTTTCTTGTGTTTAAACTTTTAAGTAATTTCTCGTATGGACTCTTGCTCAAGGTTGAGTGCTCTGTAGCTGTATGATCAAATGATAATGTCTTATATCTTTAATTCTTGTATGGGCAAGGGCCCCAATAGACCCCTCATTAATTAAATTAAAAAAAATACATCTCAAGTATACATATTAACATGCATACATATACATATACATATACAAGGCCTTTATTACTTTTTAAGAACTAAAAAGATAATAATACACTATTCACCAAAAAAAAATGGGTGATGAGAAGGCACACCCTCAAAGTCTATGTCAGACCAAGTCCAAAACAAAGAACAAAAATAGTCTAAACTGGGCCAAGCCTGAACATCAATAAACATAAAAAGCCCCTAAGCAGCAAGAGCAACACTGGCAAGAGGGGATCATGGTCATCTTGTTACATAATCAAGGCCCTTTGGTAGTGTAAATGCTGTAGTGAAAGATAACATGATGCCAATTACATTTGTTCTTTTGTGTACTGTTATTGTTCAGATGATCCCATTTAGTGAAAAAGGGCACTACAGATGATGAAGTTGTACAAAATATCCCATATATCATTAATTTATGTAAACTAAGGACCATAGTTTTAAAACTCGTGGACTCGCCACGGAGAGTCCACGGACTCGCGAGTCCATGGGAGCCACGAGTCGACTCGCCAAGGACTCGCGAGGCGAGTCCTGGCAAGTCCATCTGAAAGACTCGCAAGTCTTTTGCAAGGACTCGCGCGAGTCTTTCAGATGGACTCGTGCGACCCAGAAAAAACGTCATGCAAGCTTTAAAAGTGAGTTTTATTTTATTTTTTTTGCCTTCATTTGCCATAATCGAGGGAGTGAAATATCTCATGAAGCGTTTTTTTGCCAATAGAAAAATAACACCCAACACCTATATAAAATAATAAAAGTATTTTTGGCCCCGCGGGGCGCTGCCCCTCGACCCCGCCCACTGCCCCTTGACCCCAACTTGGGGGCGTGTTGTGACGTTTTCACACATCGCCCCATTGCAAATGGGGACCCATGTTTTTTTTTTGCTCGTTTTGTTCGTTTTCGCTTTGCTTTTTTAGGGTTTGGTTAGTTTGTTAGTTGTCTGGATTTAGGGTCAAGCCTTAGGGTTTTAATTACCGTCTTTTCGGACCAAAATCCAGTCAGTTTTGGGAGCTTTTTGAATTTCCTTTTCTAGAATGCAAATTTTGAATGCAATGAATTCGCCAGAATGGTCTAATTTTCAATTGGAATGTTGATGCAGAGCTTAAATTTGTCTAAGTGTTGAAGATGAAATGTGAATTTTTGTCCAATTGAATATTTTTGACCAAATTTTGACTTTTTTGAATTTTGATCCTAGGCATTTCAAATGATTTGTTTTCGCCTTGTGAAGTGATAAAATGTGTAAAATCATGTTATTTTGGCCTGTAGGAGCAAAATCGCTCCTGTCCCTCAGTGAAGGACGGGAGCTCGTTTTCAAATATCTTACTATTCCTGCAGGGTCAAGATGAATTACGAATTGGAAGTGATGGAGAAAGGCGAGATCTTTCCATTGAATATAAATTGAAGATTTTCATGGGCACAGAAATGCCTCCAGGAGCAAAATCGCTCATGTCCCTCAGTGAAGGACCGGAGCTTAAAATCAAATATTGCTTTGTCCTTGCAGGATTTTAACGTCTTGACGATGTGAAAAGGTCCAAAGAGGTACATTTTATCAAATGAATATAACTTGAAGTGCTGTCGGGGAGATCAACAGGATAACAAGTCCGGCTTGAGCAAGGTCCTGATCCTGAAATTTGGCCAAGTCTGGAATGTCCTGATCCTGAAATTTGACTAAGTCTGGAAACTGAAAAAACCTCCAAAAACTAGATTGTGCAATATAACTCCTGGAGGTCTGAAACCACTCTCAAACATCCTGAAAGTATATATGGAATATAACTTAAAGTATAAGAACTATGTTTCTTCTTTCTTATACTTAAATGTTATATTCCATTAAAATTGTCCTGATCGAGAGTGCGAAAAGTCAAATTTTGCTCGTGTCCTTCTCCAAGGGTCCAGAGCGAAAAGCGCTCCTGTCCCTCTCCAAGGGACCAAGGCGAATCGCTCGTGTCCCTCACCAAGGGACCAGAGCGAAAATGCTTAGTTAGGCCATTCCTGACCTTGTTTGGACGAATCGAGACATCAAAGGCATGGTGAAGGACGAAATGAGCATGATAGAGCATCCAGACTTGATCAAAAACAACGAAATGATGAAGTTTTTGCCTAGAGGGTCAAATTCGCTCCTGTCCCTCACTGAAGGACCAGAGCGAAATTCTTCATTAGGTACGATCTGGGCAAAGATCAAGCAAATTTTATGTTCGAAGGCAAGAAAGGAGGTCAATCGAACCCGTTGAAGACAAATTGAAGATTATCAAACGTCAACAAAGGACCAAAATGCTTAAGTTCGCTCCTGTCCCTCAGGAAGGGACCAGAGCGATTTTTGTTGTAGATGATTTTCTCGCCAAATTTCAACCGATCTCAAGGCATGAATGAATGAAAGGAGGCATTGCGAATCCGTTGAATATAATTTTCGAAGGTGATGAAGTGAAATGAGGCCCACAAGAGCAAAATCGCTCCTGTCCCTCTCCAAGGGACCAGAGCGAGGTACCTTGTAGCTCTCGTCCCTCTCCCAGGGACCAGAGCGATTTCCTTCATTAGACAAAATCCAGGCAAATGTCAAGACAAGTGTACGTTCAAAAGCAAGGAAGAACATGAGATGGACGCATTGAATACAAAATGAAGATTTTTTGGACGTCCACAAAGGTCCTAAATGTCTAGTTCGCTCCTGTCCCTCAGGAAGGGACCAGAGCGATTTTTGATATAATTGATTTTCTTGCAAAGTTACAAACAATGTCAAGGCATGAACGAATGGAGTGAAGAAAGACGAATCCGTTGAATATAGACTTGGAACCTGACAAAGTGAGATAAAGGCTACAAAAGGAGGATCGCTCCTGTCCCTCTCCAAGGGACCAGGGCGATACAATGGTGATGTTACTTCCTATGCAAGTTCAAGGTCTATCCAAGTCAAGACAAGGTGGCGAGGGACATTTCAAGGCGTCTTTAGCAAGCACAAACATTAAAAGGTCATCACAATGATGAAATTCGCATCCTAGGACATAGATCGCTCCTGTCCCTCTCCAAGGGACCAGGGCGATGTTAGATGCATTGGTCATTTTGTGCAAGATTTACGTAAGAACAAGATTTCATAAGGTAATGCAAGGTCTAAGGCATCGTTTGAAGATAACATACAAGAGTTTTGAACGTCCAAACATTGCTAATCAAGGTAAAAAGCTCACATCGCTCCTGTCCTTTGGACAAGGACCATGGCGATCCTATCAAGAGCACTCATATTCCTTCAAGATCAAAGCAAGGTGAGGTTAAGCGAGGCAAGGGACGACGTTTGGAGGACATCACAATGAAGATCGAAGATAAAAGGATGCATATTGAACGTGGAAATTTGAAGATCGCTCTTGTCCTTTGGACAAGGACCAAGGCGATGAACATCCAAAGACACTCATGAACGCATGCAAGGCAATCAAATTCGAAGAGCTCATCATGATGATTAATGTTGAACGTGGAGATGAAGGAGTTGAACGTGAAAAATGCAAAAATCAAGACAAAATCATGGATCGCTCCTGTCCCTCTCCAAGGGACCAGGGCGATGAGGTACGTCCCTCTCATTTTCATAGTTTTGGCGCCAAATTAAACAATTCAAATTTCCTTAAATGCTAAATCGATTTAAAATTTGAAAATCTTATTTATTTAGCATTTAATATGGCGTTAAACATTTATTAATTATTTTGCCTTTATTAAAAATCAAAATTTGCAAATTAAAAACGTAAGGCATTAATAATTAATTAATTAATTAATAAAAATCGAATTTGAAGCGCTACAAAGGGAGGTCGGCCTTGCTAAATCATTTAAAAATCATTTAAAAAATTGTTTTATATCCTCAAGTCGGCCTAAGGGATAAATGCAATCCAAGCGCTATATATGGGGAGTGGAAGATTTCATTTTCACATCATCATTTTATCCATCTACATGCGAATTAAGGAAGACAAGGGAGAAGTGCGATTTGGAGTTTACTAATAAAGGTGGTGCGATATCTTGGAGACTTCGTTGGAGCGAATTTGTCAAGGATTGAAGACCACGTCAAAGGTGCGAGACTAGGAGGATTTGTTAAGGTGAACTTGAAGATCCATTTGAGCGAATTGTCAAAGAGGCAAGACTTGAAGATCACTTTGAAATCCAAAGGTGGTGAAATTGATCTTTTGAGGAGATAACATTGAAGACTATTTATACCTCAATTTTGCCTAGGCAATTTTATTCATTTTGCATTTTAGAGTTAAGCTCTCAAGTAAGGTATGGCAAGATCTCTTGTTTTAATTTCGAATTTTGATTGTCATTGCCTTAATTTTGAATTTTGAAATTTTGTTTTTCCTTAGCTCAATCGTTTTTTAGGAAATGATTAATAAAGGACTTATCATTAAGTTTCCTAAAAAATTGCTCTCTAATTTATGTTATGTATTGCAAAATCATGGTACTAATTTTGAAATGTTGTGTAGGCATCAAATGGAGGTCTCTTCAAGGAAAATCAAGCCGGATCCAGGACGGTCTTCGCCAGGACGGTCTTCGCCGGGACGGTCTTAGCCAGGACAAGGGTGACCTTTTTCAATCCAGCGTTCCAAGGCGAGGTACATCATCTTCCTGCACATCAAGGACACAAGGAGTTAGAACAAAGGGCTCGTTGAAGAAGTAAATAGTTCCAGATGGATTATTTAAAGCAAGCTTCTCAACAACATCAAGTTGAATATCTACCAAGTTCCAAGTGTCAAATGAGGTGGCGTCCTAGTCATCATTTCTCCAATCAGTGAAGTCCATCTCAGCATGTCCAGATTCAATGTACTTAACTCATGGAAGGTGGCACAAACTCCGATGTACCTACCCCGGCTATCCATTGGTCGATTTTTCTAAAAGGGACATGTGTCCAAGCAATACAATTTTATCATTGGTCAAACATTAAATGTTATGTAATGGTTGTAACAAACCCTAATTAGGGTTTTCATTGTAAAATCTTGGCCATTGATCTTGAATTGATCTAAGCCATCAAATTGTATTGTGGGCACTATATAAGCCCAAACATTTCATTTGTAAAGGATGATTAGAGAGAGTTGTAAATAGTTGGAAAAGTTAGAATATAGTTGATAGAATAGCAATTAGAGTAGAATAGGAGGACAAGGCAAGAAATTGTTGCCATTGATTGTAAACAAACTCCATTTTCATTGAAGTAATGGTGAAATATGTCGTTTTTCTTGCAATTTGCATGGTTTCTTGTTGAGTCTTCAATCTTAGATGGTAGATGATTAGATGAATGGAGGAAATGTGATTGATTAATGGTGGAATTCGTACATCCATACTACTAGCAGTTTGTTGATTGCAGACTTGCCTTGCGTAGTCAACTGGAATCATTCAGCCTAAGCTCAATTTCAATTTGTTGCCTCTTCATTGATATGCATCAACTTGGATGGTATCTATGCCTGCGGTGATAATTTGAACATCATAAAGCTCCCCTTAGAAGATCGCACTAGTCTTGTGTAGATGTTCCATTGATGTCAAAACAAGACCTAGTTAGAGTTTCATCAAAAATCAAATCATTGCTCCTACATTCTTAGTATTAGGATTAGATCCTCTTTTCGCCCTTATCCTTTTTTCCTTTTTTTTAATCTAAGTTAGTAAGAGCCTGTGTCCAGCAAAGCAGATCGGAAGTTCAATGTAAGTCCCCTTGTGATTCCAGCAAATCACATCATACCACTGGAGCTTGTCCACACGTAGAGACCCTACATCAAAGAACCTTGGAGTCTACCTAACTGATCCTTTATGCGAATCTTCAGCAGTTAGAGACTATTTTCTCAAGAGAGGATAAGATGCCTTTAGGTATTTTATTCTGTGTATGATTGTGTATAAAATACACGTCAACAGGGCGCTGCCCCCAAACCCCCGTCAAAAAATATAGGGGGAAACTGCACTAATGGAAGTAGTGCAAATTTAACCTCCGAGTCTGATTAGGCTCCATATAACAACATAATTAGCATTGAAGAAATCTGAGTATTTAGATTTAGTATTTCAAATTTCAATTATTGCACATTTGTAAATCATATGACATGTGTAATGTTTCAATTATGGCTCTTATGTTCTCTAAATGCATTAATTTCTTTATGTTTTTTTGTAAAACTATGGTCTTTTTTTTTTGCCGAGTCCTTGCTGAGTCTTTCACGAGTCTGAGTCCAAGTCCAAATTTTTGGTTTGCCGAGTCCATGGTGAGTCCGAGTTTTTAAACTTTGCTAAGGACTTCTAATTCTGTAGCTCAGATTTATAAGCATTGTTTTTACATGTTGTTTGCTCCATTTGTGAAATAGTGAAAGTTTAAACTTTTGGTGACAAAAGTTTAAATATTGTTAACCATTGAAAATTTTCACAAGTTGTCAAAAGATACTCACATGCGTTTCACATGGTTTTCATTGTCTTCGTGCATCTTCAAATGGTCATGGTTGTTTCAGTTTATTTGGAGGGTATAATATTTCAAAGAGGGCTATCTTTCATTTTAGTCGAAGTCCTCAGAGTGATCAAAATTTAGGTTTGTAGATGAAATGTTGGCAAACAAAGGTAATGAATGATATTTATTTTCCATATCAAGAGGCAACTCAACTAACTTGGAAGTATTGATAAAGAGGATTTTATGGCATTCTCATGTGGTCACAAGCATTGATATTCATCACTATCCATGTTAACACTTACTCTAATCGCTCACGTCAAAGTCTAAAAATAATTGGTGCTCACTTTGATAGTTACTTGCAAATTGAAAGATTTAAAATCCAATGTCGTTGGCAAAGGTGTTTTACATCCATTTCAAAAAAAGATGGCTAAAGGTGATGATAACAGAAATAATAATGCTTATTTCGGCCTTTCAAAGTTATTGCCAAAGTGACTTAAGCAGCCTCTTTACATATATAAATGTATTGCATTGGCCACCTTCTACAATATAGCAAATGTTTGTAACGTCAGTGATGAAATGTTAATCACATTAAAATGGCATTATAATGTTAATATTGGTGACTTGTGGCATTTTCAAAAGTTGCCAATAGAGTGGAAATTGCTTTTGGCCCACTATTCAAAATTTCGGCAAGTTATGGTGTGTACCAAAGGCACCGAAAAACATTTGAAGAAAACTTATCGATAGCTTGTGCTACTTTCAAAAGTCACCAATATAATTTCAAAACAACTTCAATATGTTGATGGGTATAGTGATGGCCAAGTCAGATAGTTTTAAAAACAAACTTACACAATTTGAAAACGCCACGAAGTGAGGTAAGTGGGTGGTGACAAAGTCATTATCGGCAATATACTTCCATGCGACATGTTTGCCAAGTTTCATTTTTTGAAATTGCATCAATGATAAGATTGTTTCATTTCTCAAATAAGTCAAGGACATAAAGTAGTTGTCATCATTCAAGATTATCGACTATTTCGGTAAGATGGCCAAGTTAACAAAGAGGCCGATGCACGTGGATTTTCTATTCTTATCACCAACCTAGGCATTGAGGCCTCTTTGAAGAGTTGGTTATTATAACTACTTCTCGAGACATTTTAAAACTTCATCCACATGACTCGGTTAGCAAACCAACTCAGTAGTTAAGAAATGAGAGATTCATAATGGTGTATTGACAGTCATCAGAACATTATACTTGGCAATCATTATCAAATGTTGTTGTTGCATAAATCCCAGCAGAGATGCATGCAGAATGTGAAGCATGGAGCGGAGCATTACGGGTAAAGGCGTTTGTCAAATGTTCGAGTTGCAGTTGCCTGTGGTAGATACGTATATCATGAGGAATCACAGATAAATCACGTGAAATTTTATTAGACTATCTTAAGGAAGTGTCACATTTTGAAGTATAAAGGTTCACAGGAAATGGATGAGTAAAAAGGTGGTTTCAGAGATCTTCGAAGCAAGTGTGATTAGCAGATATAAAGCTAACTTCTACAATTTCGCTGCTATCCTGACAAACATAGACCTGATGTGCACGTAGAATGACTGCCACCTCATTGAATGCTAATTCATAAAATGGATTGCGCAAAGAATTTCTCAAAATCTTTAATCAAAGCATTCTGAAATACATTCCAGGGTTATAAGTCTTGTTTGCACTCCTCTTAGCAGATACAGGTCGTAGACTTGCACAAAATGTGTGGTCGGGTCTTCTTGGTATCTGCAAATTTGATTTGCATATGGGTCGAGTTGTCATGGTAGATATGCATGCTTTGAAAAGACGAAATATTTGAGGTTACAAAATGTAAATGAAGGACATACACATTATGATACCCGAGAACGAGCTTCAAAGACTTTTAAGTCATCACAATTAATAGAATATGCAGAAGATAGATGTGTTGAAAGACTTTAGGAATCTTCAAACAAATCTTCATGCTCGTGGTGGCCATCTTGGGTAAATTTCAAACAAAGCTATTATGGTTATTTTCTCTTGGTGGCTGTAAATCACACTGCACACTTGAATTGTAAAGAAGATTTTAGTGTCGAACTTGCAAAAGCGTCATCATGAAGTATAAAGTGCAGGACTATGAATATGCTCCAATGATCAACACTATGCTTCTCGAGGTTCTTGACACCAAAATAGGGCACATTAACCTGCAAGATATCCGAAAATCATTGACAGAAGGAGATAGATCGAAATTGTCCCGCAGGATAGATGATAGTGGGTTGGTTGATGCAGCTTGTTTCCCCATAGCGGTGCAATGTCCAGAATTGGTGGTAGAATGTGCAAGAGGATATAACCCTGATGCCAAAGAAATAAGGACTATTGACGGGCGCCTGATGGCTAAGCTAGATGGAATTTCCATCACCATCATTCTCCGATTGCCATACAAGGAGAAATTCACTTACATTGATAAGCAGAAGGCTTACAAGTATTTCAGTGACAACAAAAGTAAATGCTTGAATAACTTAGCCAAAGAATGGATGTTGACATCTTGAGGAGGACAATCTCAGCTTCCCAAGACACTTCACCGCTCTCTTTTTATTAAAGAGATCTTTCATCTGATAGTCCTACTCCACAGAGTAACAAGCAGCCCTGATTCTACTGAATTCGAAATGTGGATGTACCTTTTCATCACAGTCATATCAACCGGAAAACAATTCATTGATTGGGGTCGTCTTATTAGTGATTGCATACATAATCAATTGATCCATTTCAAGACGAGTCAACGCTTTCACATGTCTTCCTATTTGATATATGCAATCACTAATTTAAGGTCATGGCCAGGTTTGAGTACAACTGGTGTTCTGAATCATGAAACACAGATCTACAACTACTACAAGCAGCTGCAGTTAGAGGAGAGTTTCATGCATTTCAGATGAGTGAATGATGCCTTTACAATGTTGGTAGTGAGGCTACTTCAAGGAAATACAGCTATCAAAATATTGAAAGAAGCAACAACATTGATAAAGAATTACGGAAGTTACTTCATTCAATTTCCAAAATTCACCTACCTTCGAGTAGGAGGATTCAATGGCTATCCTTATAGGTTGCCAAGGTATGTGGATGATAAGCTCTTCTTGACGAGATTTGTAGACAGTTGGTGTCAGTCCAGAAGAAATGCAGAGATAGGAAGAACAAAGGAGTTGCCTTCCCTATTTGCCTTGGTCATTATAAATGCAAGTCCAGCTCAAAAGCAGAAGATGTGGAAAGGGCTCTAGCCAAAATCAATTTGTACACCTACCAGATGAGATTCCCCTTTGATAGTAAAGGATATGTCAAGAATAACTTGGTCCTGGGTACCTCCATTTCCCAAATATTGAAGACTTTTGGGAAGATTGTGAGGATGAATTCGAAGTTAGGAAAAGAAATTGGACGAGATTCACCTTGAAACAAATCTGTGATTTCAAGATGGAATGGATCATTGAAGGTATTGAAGATGATGAATCGGATCTGATTGATCCCTTTTATTTTGAGAAGATCCAGGCTTAACCTCTTCTTGCTATTAATTGGGCGGATCCAGAGGTCAGAGATGTCAGAGAAAGAACCAATTTCGTGATCAAGAAGTCAGAAGCTTGGGTCAGAAAGAGGATAGCACAAATGACTACTACAAAGCCAACAAGTAGAAAGGAGACACCAAGGAGAAGTAGCCATCAAGACAGTTCTACTTCATCAGTTCCTTCTCATACACCAGCTGCGGATACTCTTTCTCACCAGAAATCTCAAGGAAGCAGTGGAGATGAAGATCCTCCAAGAAGAAATAATCTCCAAAACACATGCGGAGATGAGCCTAGACAAAAGAAGAAGAAATCAGGATCAAAAGACAAAGAAGAAAATTCTACTTCAAGAGAAGAGAAAGATCAAGACCTAGTAGAAGTATTGGATGATCCAAGGCTTGATGAAGGTATACCAACTATGTCACCTTCAATCCTCATTGAATCTCCTCATCATGAAGTACCACATGATATAAAAGCAATCAAAGGATCAATTGAAACAACAAGTGCAGAATTTGTCTTCCTACTTGAAGTCCATGGTTGACACTTCTACCATGCCACTCAATGTTGCTCACCAACCAGTTGTCTTGGGCCCAAAAGGAGAAGTTGAAAAAGGTGTTATTGATAATATCCAAAAATACCAAGTTTATGGGAAGGTAGCCAAGAGTTGGGTGGAGAAGATCAAGTCCATTGCATCCGATTTCTTTGTTAAGGCGAAAGTTGTTCATGATGAGGCCTTAATCAAGAAAGAAACCATTGAAAAGGACCTGAAAAGTGTTAGAAAAGAAGAAGCAGCTTGGAAAGAAATCATGAGTGATTTCAGACAGAGGATGAAAATTAATGTTGACATCCTTGTAGTAGAAAAAATCCTACCTAATACAGAGGAGAATTACTTAGAAATCTGGTTGGAAAGTATAGGTTGGAAGCTGGTAATCATCAACCAAGTTTCAACAGAACAAGAAAAGCTTATACTTGCTTGTGATCAAGTACGTGCAAAACTCCAAAATCAGCTTACTACCATCCTTCCAAGCACATCATTGATGGAAGATTCACAAGTGATACAAAATGGTTTTCAGAACATGCTTGATCAACAACTCTTTAACAAAGAAATCTTCAATGAAAATACAATGGACAAGTTGATTGATACCTACACTTCCTTGAAGATTTCTATTTCTCAAATACCAAGTATGATGTTAGAGTTGAGTAGCATCTACAAGAACCTGAAGACCTGGAAGATGAGGATAGCTAACATCCTAATTCCTAAAGGGAAGTCTGTTACTCCAACCATCAAACTTTTCAAAATGTTCAAGGACAAAGAATCCAGTCGACAGAATCAGTTTCCAGAATCAGCAACTCCATCAATGGCACCCTTGGCAAGCATAGAATAAATGCAGTAATGCATATCGTATAGTTCTCATTTTTTTCTGTGTGTAACTCGAATCATGTTTTTGGCTTTGCTTTGTAAACAAGTTTCATGATCGAGTTTTCTTATTTGAGTCTTATCTTCATCTCTTTTATTATAAAGTTAGGTTTATCCTAACTCTTTCTTATGAGGTAGTTATTTTAAACTTTAAGTAACTATTATTTCAAAATGAGTTAGTTATTTCAAGTTGTTACACTTAAAGTGAGTTAGTTATTCTAGGTAGTTATAAAGGTGGTTAAGGTAGTTACCTTAGGTGGTTACTAACCTCACCTATATATACCTCATTGAAATTCAATCAAAGGGGTTCCACTTTTTCGCAAAGCATTGTATGAAGGACTCAAATAGTACTATTCAAGCAAGAAAGCAATAGAGAAATGTTTTGGATGTGTGTTGAATTCATCTCAAGTGTTATTGTTAATATTCTTATGTCCTATCAATGATAACCATTTGCTATCCTTTAACATTGCATGTGAAGAAGATTATCATTTCAAGTTTTGGTATCTTAACTTGGATGTGTGGAATTTTAAAAAAAATTGATAAGTTTATATCTTATTTATCTATCAATTTTGATTATACATGTTCTTTAAATCTTAGAAAATCCATACACCCCCATCATACGAGGGAGCTGCCCCTCTCAAACGCAAAGAGGAATTGCTATTGTTCTGCAATTCTTCAACTGTTGTGAACATTTTGTTGCTGATCACAGGGCGAAACAAGGTTCTTCAAGAAGATTACTTGAAGCAACAAATCTGTTTACCAACACATGTCTATTTCCCTTCACTGATTTGTTTATTGTTCTTAGTTCTTACAAACCTCTAAAGCTTTCAACTTGAAGCCTAACATTCTTGAAAGGCATCGCCAACTTTGCAAATATGTCAACTTTGCATTGGCACGAGAAAAGGGTTAGGGTTTGTCACTTTGATCTTATAGTCAAATCATCCATCCAAATTCCCAGACAAGCATGATGAGTATTTCAGCTAAGACACTTTAGTTCTTGTAACACTAGTAAATTACTTTTCACCATACATTTTTCTGTTCAAATCTTACCTATGTTAGCCTTGGTGAGTCATAATTTTTGCATAGTGCCACTTAGCAATTGACATCTATGTGCTAATTTGACATGTCCATTATCCAAATAGTATCAAATACAAAACGTTTTTCTTTGAATTGAAGTGGCAGTGACTTCGTGGAAATTATTGGTGGTATTTTCTTAAGGTTCCTTTGTGCACTCTTTCATACAATTATAACATAGAAAACACTTTGGCAATGTGGAAAATTACCATTGGGATCCAATACACCACATCTACCCAACATCTATAATAATTACAACCAGTTTTAAGACACAAACCATGTACCAAGAAAAATACGACTTGCAATAAAACTCATGGCAGTTGTAAAAACCAAAACATATAACCAATATCAAGAGTGGTAAAATAAGCAAATTTGCATTTTTTTTCCACTAGAAAATGAAATTGAATCACTATTGGAAGATTATCGTACATAAAATCTCCAAGAAATAGAAGCACTACTGAGGCACACATTGAAAAAATAATCAATTGTGATAATATCTTTAGACAGAAGAGCTGACAGTGATAATGAACAATCAATTACAAATAGAATAATTAGACCTGCTGCAAAGGTATAAAAATGGAAAGTAAATTATGATCTTACAATTTTTTGTGGGTAGCAAGGGTATGACAAGATTTCAAAGTGTACTTTGAACATGACAACTTTTTGAATGCTATCTTCCACTCACAAAACAACCACCTGTTGTGACCTTTTCACACAATCGCCCCATTGCAAATGGGGACCCCCTATTTTTGCTTTTTAGGGTTTTGCCTTGGCATCGCAACTGCTAATCACCAATCTTTTTACAATGAGGAGTTAGAGTTTTTGAGAAGTGATCTAGGTCAAATAGGGAAATCATGCTCAGAACAATGTTTGGACACCATCAAAGCACTCAGAAGGCCCGAAGGACGAAAACGCAATTGCTTAGGGTCAATTCTGACACCTTCCTATTTTTGTGGGATTCTTCTTTTTTGCTTTTTTGCTTTTTTTATTTTTTTATTTTTGGCACTTTGGAACCAATCTGAGAAGCAACTTTTTTGGCCTGGTTTTTGCTTTTTTGCTTTTTCAACTTTTTTGAAAGTTGACCTAGGATTGGGTCCTTCAGGTCATGGCAACAACATTCCTATCTTCAGAATCAAAATTTTATGTCTCCAAGTATATAAAGCAAGGGAAAACCTCCAGGAGAAGTATTGTCCCAGATGTTCCAGACAAACGAAAATTCATCCATGGCAAAAGATGACTATGTCTCAGGCAGGTTCAAAGTGTGCTATCAATGGATTTTCAGTGGCCAAGCAAACTACAAAGTCTACCAAGGAGAGGATAAGAAAATTGGCTAAGTGTTGATACCTTGGGGAGAAAAAATTCAGAAAATTGGCTAAGTGTTGATACCTTGGAGAATAAAATTAGAAAATTTGATTAAGTGCCAAGGAAATGTCTTGCCTAAACGCCGAGACAAAGCAAGACAATGTCTTAGGCAATGGCAAAGTCCGCCTAGACTAATCATACAATTGGCTTGACCAAGTATCAAGTCCGCCATGCCACAAGTTGGAAATGTCCAATCTATGTTGAAGTCCGCCCAAGGTGGAATGCCAAGTTTGTCCTGCCAAGTGTGAATTCTGCCTAGATGAGAGGGAAAACATCCAAGCCATGCTGAAGTCTGCCATGCACAATGTCCAACCAACTAGCAAGTCTGCCCAACCTTGGCTCATGAACTATGAACTCTGCCTTGGCCAAATGGCTTGCCAAAGGTAGACTCCACCAAAGCATGGCCTAAAGAATGCTGAAGTCCGCCACAAAGTGGCATGGATACAATGAACTCCACCCAAGCAATGAGCAAGAATGGCATGATGTCACCCCAAGTCCGCCATGGCAAAATAAGGAAATGTCTTGCCAAGGGTAAATTTTGCCACCTCTTGTAATGTCCCCTTTTTCGCTCTAGTTTGTTTTGGGGACTGTTGGCCAATCCCGAGACTTGTTGATCAGTCAAAGGCAAAATTAGTGTTTCCTATTTTCTAGGAGGATGCTTTGGCAGTTTTGGTGGCTTGCATGTTGGAGTTTTACAATTTTGATTCTCGATTCCTTCTGGGTTTTTAGAGAGCTTCGCGATGGTGTAACATGCAACTGAATCTGAGGACTTTTCCTAACTTACTATTTTTAGTAAGTGGAGGCGAAGACAGCTTATTTTTTGGGGTTTTTTTGGGTTTTCAGAGAGCCTCGTGATGGCGTGACATGCAAATGAATCTAAAGACTTTTTCCGGACTTACTATTTTTAGTAAGTTGCGACAGTTGCTCAGAATGTGGTTAAAATACATGTGGACAAACTATTTTTAGCAGTATGCTATTTTTAGTAAGTGATATTTTTGGCAGGTTCAATGGTCCAATTCAGAGCTATTTCTGGCAGTGCAGTTTACAATACTTTTGGCCTTCAGTTCAATTTGGCAGTTGTTCAGCACATGGAAAAAAGTATTTTTAGTATATTTTAATGCTCCCTTGGCCTAGGCATGTGACTTATGTATTTATGGTTATGACTTGAGGTGATAAAGTATTATTTTATGTCATAAGGTTTGGGCGATTTATCATTGAGGAAAAATACTTTATGAAGTGAAATATTAATAAGGCAAGATGGACACCTTATGGAGAAATAAGTCAATTTTATAATATATATTTCACTTATCTACCTTGGACGCCACATTTCTATTTTATTCTCATTTTTATAAAGTATATTTGCTTCTATGAGAAGGTCGACTTGGAGAAAGAAATTAAATGTAATTTCAAAATAATGTGAAATGAATGTGCATTTGGGTTTGGCGTTCATTTGGAGGGAATGTGGATTTGAATTTGGAGACACAAAGTCTATAAATAAGAGTGATGGGCTCTTGTTTTTGGTATCTATGAAAAAGTATAACGAAGTGCTGCCAAAATTTTGAATGAAGCTTCGGGGAACGCTTACCTCCTAGCCATAGCTTGATTTCTTGCTTGCAATACATCAACTAGTTGAGCCAGACACTGCTCTTCATTCAGAGGAGTGGATTGAAGATAATGTTACAGATTTATGTATTAATTTCTGATGTTTGGAGTGTTTTTTTGAGTGTCCAGGTTGTTGGTCGTGTGGGTGTGCTAAAATAGGTTATTTATCGCAAGTCTCTATGTGTTTGTTTGCTCATTCTTAACTCTAAGTATTGAATTTTTAAATGCAAATCGAACTTTCTACCTAGGTGTACCCTGCTGTAAGTGCCTTGGTTTGCGTGCATTATTGTTTGGAGTCTGTTTGGTGTGTTTTCTCAGTTATGGCTTCATCGCCTAGCTTATTGCCATCATTTGCATCTGTTTTGGGGTCTTTTCGTTGAGTGTACATGGAGTTATGAGCATTTTGGTGAGATTTAGGGTTACTGGTCGTTGTTTTCCAGCAAGTGGGTTGCATATTAAAATATGAAAATCAATAGTGTGGTGTGTTCTTGGTGTGGATTGTCCATGGGCTTTGGGAGTGCATAATTTCAGTTTGCAGAGTTGGACAGTGTTCTTCTTTATCTTAAAAATCTCATGCTCTTATTTGTAAAGTTGTTTAGTAGTACTAACAGCTACTTCTGGATTGTATAAAAAATAGAGACCCACTGCATAAGTGGAAGAGGCTGGCTTGCCCCCTATATCTGAAATTTGTCATACTGTCCTCCCGTTGCATAAGCGGTAGAGTTGATTGTTAATTTCATTCCTTGTCCTCCCACTGGATAAGCGATTGAGTGATTGTTATTTCAGTTTCTTGGCTTGTCCTTGGTTGGTTTACCACCAAGTGATTTTTTCAGTATTTTTGTCACTCGTTGTATAAGCGGAAGGGGTTAGCTTGCCGCCCAAGCATTGTAATGGTTCTAGTTATTTGAAGCTAACGATCCCCTCAGCACTATATGCTCTCACCTTCCCATATTGGGCACTTGGTGATCAAAAAGTGGAAGGGTTACAATATCAACATTATTGTATTTCGATTTCCTAACCTTAACGGGTTCTTGTTGTGTTGTAACTGGAAACTAATTGAAAACAATTGTGGGGATATTACACCTCTAAAGCACAAAATGGCGCAAGAAGTGTGTTGATGTGTGTTTTATGCACATACGAACACAGAATAAATACCAAGGTATCTTATCCTCTCTTGAACAAAGTCTCTCAAATGCTATGCTTCGCGATCAAATGAGACAACTCCAAGGTTACGAAATGTTAGGTCTTGACTTGTGGATAAGTTTAGTGGTTTGATGTGATAATGCTGGAATCACAAGGGGACTTACGTTGTACATGAATGCTCAATCTTATCATGGATTAGGATAGGTATGCTGATGACTTAGGATTTTGCACTGAAGTTCTTGATTCAATTCTAACAAGACTTTCTAAAAAAATGGCAAAGGGAATAAGGTTCAAGAAATCTATTCTCAGCTTAGGAATGTAGGAAATGATGAACAAATTTAGTGGAATCAAACTAGGCAAGGTCTCACCATCAAGTCAAACAAATTTTGACACAAGCTTAGTGCAATTATCTAAGGTATACTTCATAGATTTTCAAACTATTACCATCAACCATTGAGACCATCCAAATTGATGCATAACAATGGATACGTAATAATCGAAGTTAAGTTTGCATAAATTTTCAGTTGACCACGCACAACACACTTACAATCAGCAAGAGGCTAGTGGTATGGATTAATAGATTTCACATAAATATACTCAACAATTCTTTCATTCAATCTAACAAACATTGAAAGCAAATTCTATCTCTAAAATTCTAATCTAACTTGGAGGGATTGAGAACCTTGAATGCAAAACAACACTTGAAAAACAAAATCACCATCAAGTCGAACAATGGTTTATATTCAAAAGCTACAGCATATACCAACAATTCTAAAAAATCTCTCGCTTACAAATGAGAGGCAATGGGGTTTATATAGAGCCTCAAAATAAATGAATGGCTCAGATTGATTCAAGATCAATGACCAAGATTACAAGATAAAACCCTAATTAGGGTTTGTTACAACCACCATTACATTGGCCAATAAGAAACGAGGGTAGGTAAGATAAATAATATTTGATGTAGTGCCATGTGTCACTTATTCCCTCCTTGAATGAACGTTGACTTGGTACCCTTTGATTGAACGAATGGTGACTAGGATGCCACCTCAATTTGCCTTGTACACTTAACCAATTTGCCTTGTACATTCTTCTTCTTCATAATGTTTGGAATTCCTTATGATACTTTTCATTCCATCCTTATGTTAAGGAATTCCATGGACTATTTCCTCATGTTTGGAAAATTTCTCAATCTTGGAATCTTGAAATATTTCTTTCCTTGGCGCTCTTTGATATTGTAATTCCTTGATGTAGTTCCTAATTTCATAATGTGGAATCCTTTTGTGCTCATGTCTTGAACTTGCTTTCCTTCATCTGTTCACCATCAAAGTGAAGTCCTTTTCATGTTTGATCTAGTCCTCATCTTCACCTTCTAGAATCTCTGTCTGGAATCCTCTTTCAATCTTTGAAGTGTTGATCTTCCTTATCCGCATTGTTGTGTTGTTGTCCTTGCAATATGCATCCTCCTTCAAGCCTTGATAATCATGCTTCCCTTTGTCGTAACAGTCCTGCAAAACAAACAAACATTGAATCAAACGCCAATATGATAAACTTGATTTTAACCTTGGTGGGAAATCCATCCGCATATGGACAAATCAGTTCTCAAAACATCCATATTATCCCTGTCCATTTCTTCACTTCGTGGAAATTTGATGCCTATCTGGACAACTTCCTTCCTTTGTAATTTTGCCCTTTGTTTGCCCTCTCGGGTAAACAGTTAAATGCAGAAAGTAAATGCACAGAACATAATGGAAATATATTAAATAACCAATCTCTGTATTAATTCAATAGTCCATGTACATCAAGTGCTTATAACATTACATTTGACATGACTATCATGATGCCACTATGAAGGAACGGTATGCAATATATAATACCCGAAGGGGTGCGACTAACCGTCGCATCCAACTGCCCTTCGGGATGACTAACTAACTGACTGTCGTAACTCATTATTACTGACGACAACATAAACATAATATGACAACATAATATAATGATTATTCCCGGCAACATCATCCCCCCCAAGGAAAGAAGTCGACTCCGGACGACTAAATACAAAATAGAGATGAATGGCAGGAACTACTGATGCCAGTCGAGCCAGGAAGTTATACACTTGCTGCGTCCTCACCGGAAAACCCTTGTCTGCTACCATTCGATGCTCAAGTGCAGATTTCACCATTAGTGCTCCCTTTGGCATCACAATCCTCCTATGCCTAAACCAAACTTGTCTACAAAACACGCTTTTCAATCTCAGTCTCCACCAACTGCTACTCAAATGAGACTGTCTCCCTAGCCAATTTGTCCTCGATAGCCACCCGCGCTGCCCTCTCGGCGTCCAACTCCTGGGTACGCTGAGCTATGTCTCACGCTAGTACTGCCTCCAACCTGGTGGTCAACTCCTCCCGAGCCCTCTCTGCATCCAGGCAACCTCATGTCCAGCCGAGACATACTCCAAGTTCCTCAAGCGTACCATTCCTACCTGGAGGTGGCCACAACCCTCTGGCACAAAGGCTAGGAGGCACCTCAAATCCTCCATCACACTCCCCAAAGGCTGCTAACTGAACTGAATAACTCTCTGGTGTCATACAATTGCGCGGACTTGCAATGCCTTTGTAAAGCGGAAAATGATCGAACCCTAGTTGCTCTCCCCTCTTCCAACTCCAAGGAGAGAGAAGGGAGGTGACTAGGGTTGACGGTTTTCACTTAGGGGAGACTTTACATTCAAAAGAGGGGTTGAAACCCACAAGATCCAATCCCACACAATGCAAGATTGGATTCTAAATGAGTTTCAAGGGTTAAGACAGCAAGGCTACCCTCTTTTGTAAAGAATGTTGATAGAAGAATTAAGCTAGGAATACATAGAAAGTGAGAAAGATTCGCTTATAAACTGAGATAGGGATATAGGATGAAGCTGCGGACCTGGAATTAGCAGTAAAATGTCGATACGGCGCTGTCCTGCAAATTTGAGCAAAAGTTGACGGGACGATGGCGCCCGGCATGCACACGGTCCTCCGAAAAATCCGCGAAACGAAGGGGGATCTGTTCGTCTCTACACAAGGATTCCAGATCTTCAATTTCAGCCGCGTACCTGCAACCTACACACAGAAAAGCGAAGACGATTGGGGGGTTAGGGATTAGGGGTTTGCCTTTAGGTCAAACCCCGGTTTTGGAATTAACCAAGAAATGAGAAATGCTGTAAATGTAAATGTTTGTAATGTAAAACAAGTACTAATACCTTGTTGTAAGGATGTTTGTATCCTTATGTGCGAAGGTATAGATGTTGTTGTATGTTGTATGTTGTAGTAGTATGTAGTAAGTGATCTCCTCTTCAATGGTTGAATCCTTGTCTTGAATGCAACACTTAGCCTTGAATGGAGACTTAGAATGCTCAATTGCTTGAAGGAATGCTTGAATGCTTGAATGCTTGAGTATCGTTTCCACATATGTTCATCTTCTCCTCCAAAATGAGAGAGAAAATGTAGTTTATATACTTGCCAATTAGGGTTAATAGACTGATTTTCCCGACCTTAGGCCGACCAGGAAATGTTATTTTCCAAATTGCAAACAAAAAGACACGAAGTCCCATAGGAGACCGGGCCCAAAATAGGGCCAAGGACCAGGGCGCTGGGCGCCCTGGTTCTGAAGGACCAGGGCGCTGGGCGCTCTGGTCCCACCTCCCGGGACAGCAGGGTGCAAAGGAGGATCAGGCCAGGGTGCAAGAAAATGCAGTTTTTGGTGTCATAAACAGGTTTCGAGGTCTCCATTCAGGTTTCGTGTTGCGTCGCCATCGTGAAGACCGAAATGCAGTCGAAATTGCAAGTGTCGCAATTTTAGGAAGCTACAGCCTTCCCTCACCAATGCTTAGCTTTAGGCTTCCTTCTCACAGTACGGACAAGCACAACACTTACCATGACATCTTTAATGCCCTTCGCCCAACTCCAACAAGTGTACTGTAGCTCAAAAATAAACTGGGGGTCTAGGGCAGCGCCCCCGCCGCCAACACCAATTTACAACCCTCAGAACCATACGAAAGTCCATGGCGCACATCATTTCTGTGATATTTTATGATGTCAAAACCATTCTTCTCCACTCTAATATTTTCAGTGTCCTGGCTCCAGATCTCATCGAATAATTTTTCAATCTGGTCGTTGTCGTTTTTTTTTTTGTTTGTTTATTCCTCTGTAATGTCCCCGATGGCACCCCGTATGAACAACCTCCTTACCATACGGACACACCTCCAGCGTACGGACAACTTCCTGTGCGGTCAATATCCCTCCACCGTACGGCTGTGTTTGTTTGTGCGGTGTACTTGGCGTGCAGGTGTGTGCAATCTCCTTCCTCCGCGTTGTTTCCCTTCTTTATTTATTTTCCTCTATTCGCCTCTTTGATTGTGCAGGTTAAAATAGCCACCGCACGGTGACCCCGCGGTGGACACACAGTGCACCTACGGTGCCACCGCACGGTGACCCCACGATGCCACCGCACAGTGGACCTGTGTGCACAGTGACCCTGCGGTGCCACCGCACGGTGGATGCGTGGCCCCACCGTACAGTGCACTTTGCCTTTTCTTTTTCTTTTTTGCAAGTCGTACGGTTACCTGGCATACGAGTTTTTGTTTTTTTTAGTTGTCCAAATTCGGCTCGGGTTTCGTGCCTCCGGGATCGCCTTTTCTCGGTTTGCCTCGCCCGAGGGTCTCCCGCTGTGGTCCTGTGCCTCTCAAGTCACCTGCCCGGCCTCTCGAGTCCCCTTCCGTCCTCTCAGGTCCCCTTCCGGCCTCTCGAGTCCCCTGCATGCTCGCGTGGTAGGGTTCCAATCTGGACCCATTGGTGGCAAGTCTATTTTCAATGGCCATCCAAAGACTTGGAACCACAAATTCTACAGGGACCACGGTCTCCTTCTCGTACATAAGAAGAAGAAGAATAAAGATTTTGAAGGCTGCGGCCTTCCACACAGGGTTCCAATCGTTGCCAACACAATTGATCTTCGGATTATCTACATCACCGAGGTTTGGGGCGTCTCCCTTTCCATATTCTATGTATTCTGGCAGGTACACCTCCTCTGTTACTTTCTCTGGTTCCTCTACTTCGAGCTTGTAGCTCTGAAACATTTCATAATCCTCCATCTGCCAATGGAAGAGCCCGTTCAATGACCCTGTCTCATCCTCGGAGCACTCTCCTAGTTTGAGAATCCCTTCGTCGTTGGGCTCCCTGCAGCCTCGTCCTTCGTTCCTCAAGTTGCCTTCTCCTTCACCCTCCGATTCCAAAGATGATGCCAGTTCCTCACTAACTAACTGTGTCCCAAGGTCTATGATAAACTTCCTTCCTCCATTCTCCGTAGACAGAGTGTTCTTCTTCCAGTTGTGGGTAGCCTTGGCTGCCACCAACCACCCTTTCCCTAAGATCGCATCATACCCTTTTTTCTTTAGTGGGCCACGAAGTCCAGTATGAAGGGTTGCGTCCCGATGGTAACTTGTTGGCCCATCAGTGTCCCGATGGGTTTGATTCCATGTTGATCTGCTCCGAGCAAATTGAATGTAGATGGCCACAACGTCGACTTCCCCAGCTTGCGCCAGGTTTCTTCTAGAAGAACATTCACTCCTGATCCACCATCGACGATAGTATCGGTTAGAATGGTGCCAAGGATACCCATCTCCACAATGGCCGGGTTCCTTCCAGTGTTAATTGCTAGCAGCATGGGGTCTATTGCAGACCCCCCAGGAACATCTGTGCGGTGGTTGGTATTGGTGCATGGTTGGGAGAGATTATTCAGCAACGTCGTTTGTAATTGAGGCATCGTCTGGAGGAGGTCGTGTACCTTCACAGGCACCTCCAGTTTTAATTTTAAAATTTGATTTAGTATAGCATCCTCCGCCTCCGGTCGGCTGGAAGTACTCGCCGTACCCTTCGCCTTCGCCCTTTCTCGTATCTCTTTCTCAATTTCTTCCCGTGCTTCCCGTGCCCTTCGCTTCTCCATCTCCGAGTCTGGGCACATTGCATGTCTGGCTTGGGCACGGGTTACGGCTAGCACTTCCTCTTCTTTGGTTTCCTTGACATTAAGCAAGTTGACGTCGGCCTTCGAGCAGGTGGTGTCTTCGTGGTCTCCCGATCCGCACCATTTGCACAAATATTGTGTGGCCTCTCCCTTCGGGCAGTCTCGGGAGAAGTGCCCCCACTGGCTGCACGTTCTGCATTGTACCATCGGTCGACCTTTGGAGTCGTATTGGATCGGACTCCTTGTGTTGTTATTGTTGTTATTGTTGTTTCGTCCTCCCCACCGGTTATCTCGGTAGCCTCCCGAGGTTGCATTGTTGTTCGCTTGTTGGCCCATACCCGCTAATGCGGACGTTGTGGCCTGCTACGTGAACAGCACCTGGTTCATTTGCGTATTCCGGGTTTTCATGTTGTATGGGCACTCCTTGGTGGAGTGTCCCATCACTTGGCAAATCTCGCAGAATGCCTTCTTCAGGCAAGTACCCTTTGTGTGCCCCTCCTCTTTGCACTCAGTGCACCATATGTCCCCTTCGGTCCGATCGGTGCTTCTCATTGTTTTGAATTCCCTCCTCGTTCGCTCCATGTCTTTTTGGAGCGCTTGCACCCGTTTGCCAGCCTCGCTGTCATTGCTGCTTTCCTGTGACGAGTCATCCTCCTCGGACAAGCTATCCTCCTCCTCCTTTTTCTTCGATGTCTTGGTCTCGCTCTCAAGATCCATCGCTCTATTGTATGCGTCTTCGTACGATGTAGGTGGAACGATTTTCATCTTCTTTCGGAAGGATTCTTTCAGAGGGAATGCTTTAGTCCCTCCACGAACCATCGCTTTTTCAACCCATCTGCTGGTTGACTCTCCATTTTTCCCAATAGTTCCTTCAGCCGCCGACTATAGGCTCGGACAGTCTCGTTCTTGTTCTGCTTCGTTCCATAGATCTCGGCGACTATTTCGTTGTCATCTCTCAGGAGGCGGAACTCTATCCCAAACTCCTCCTTTAGGTCGGGCCATGTGCCGACTTTGGCCTTGTCCATATTTGAGTACCAGTCTATGGCCACTCCTCTCAAGGTTGCTGGGAATTGTGTTACCCATTCGTCTTGGTCGGTAACACCGTTCGCTGACCATATGGTTTCGCACGTTCAACAATGGCAGACGGGATCTTCCTTCCCGTCGCCATTGAACTTCGGCAGTTTTTGTTTACTCCCCATCGATGGGGGTCGTCTTCCTGGAGGTGGCTGTGGCTGTGTCTGTGCCCCTGCGTCGCTCCCTCCGGTGTCGGTGGTGTGTCTTGCGTGGGTGACTGGAGGTACGGTGTTTTGTCTGCCGAGTGTGGTACCTACCATACGGTTATCCTCCCCTTCGTTGTCACCCACGCCCACTCCTGGCTCCCTTTGCTGATCCTCACTTTGTGGTGTAAGGGATAAGTGTCTGAACCGATCTCGGGTCTCTTCAACTAGATCTCTCCTTAACCTTGTTTCCTCCAGAACCTCTTCGTGGCTCCGCACCCTACGGTGTTCTGGTGACGCGTAGAAATTTCCGTCGGCTTCTACACCCTCTGTGACACCTCCTTGGTTCCCCTCGGGCCACCCTTTGGCAGGTCGTCCTTCCGCAAGTTGCCTCAACCTCTGTCTCTGTTCTACTCGCTGCTCCAGAATCAAGGCCCTCTGCACGGCCTCCCACTCGTCCGTTTCTGCTTTTTTATTTCTATCTTTATTCAATAGATTGGGCATTAATTGTCATACATTTCCATAATTCGCAATACATTTCCTCAGATACAACTCATGTCAATGACACTTTTATTTGAATATAGAAGATTCAAGGTTCAATTCCTTCTTGGTCTGGCACCATCCCGCACCTCCAACGCTGTCCACACGACACTTGGTGGGATTTCCGCCTCCGTCGCCTCTCGTCGGACGTAGGTCTGAATGGCTACCGGAGCAGAATTGAGAATTCTCTCGTTGCGTTGTCTTCTCCTGTGTAAAGTTTTGTTCGGGCGTTGTCGGCCTCTAGGTTTACCTCACCAACGGGTAGGCCCATCATGTCCGTGCGCCATCTGCGTCTTCCGTTCCCGAGTACGTCTAGGCAATGGCGCCAAATGTTTGCCCTCTCGGGTAAACGGTTAAATGCAAAAAGTAAATGCACAAAACATAATGGAAATATATTAAATAACCAGTCTCTGTATTAATTCAATAGTCCATGTACATCAAGTGCTTATTACATTACATTTGACATGACT
Organism: Cryptomeria japonica; assembly: GCF_030272615.1. Lineage (NCBI taxonomy): Eukaryota > Viridiplantae > Streptophyta > Pinopsida > Cupressales > Cupressaceae > Cryptomeria > Cryptomeria japonica. The sequence goes on along the minus strand of NC_081405.1, from coordinate 265,076,775 downwards.
ATCATGATGCCACTACGAAGGAACGGTATGCAATATATAATACTCGAAGGGGTGCGACTAACCCTCGCATCCAACTGCCCTTCGGGACAACTAACTAACTGACCATCGTAACTCATTATTACCGACGACAACATAAACATAATATGACAACATAATATAATGATTATTCCCGGCAACACCCTTCAGTGGAAATCCGACTCCCATCCAAACTCATTGTCCTTGAACATCTAATGGAGTGGAAACCTGAACCTCATAGGGACTTCGTTCCTAACATTTGTCCCAACTTGTGATAGGTAATCTTAGAAAATTGTAACACCAACTTTGAAAAATATGAAGGTTCGCATTGAAATCTGGAAGATTTTCCTCAAGAAAACTTGATTTTCAGACTTAGGATAAGTCTGATCACAATTGCTAAGTCTGAAGACACCCATGTAAACTCAGAAAATGTATAATTTTGTCCCCGAAAATGAATGTCCAGGTCTGGAAATATCACTTGGAGGTCTGAAAACACTCAGAAAGTGACTGATTTTTCATATCAAAGTTGTAATAGAAATCTGATTTTCTGAGGACTGAGTCTGAATACGCCCTCCAATGTCTGAAAATACTCATAAATGATGTATTGAAGTCTGATTTTCTGATTCTTAAGTCTGAATACACCCTCTAAAAGTCTGAAAATGGCTCCAAAATGTCTGAGGACACACTGAAAATGATGAATATCAATGGCTAGAAGTGGTCACAGCCATGTCACATTCTTGCATTTGAATTATTTTGCCCCTCAAAACTCAGAAATAGTCACATTTGGGCACAACTATATGGCTGGGAACGAAGTTTTAGTCTGAAGACAACCTGGTATACTCAGAAAAATATCAAAAATGGTCCCTAGAAGTATACCACAATTCTGAAAATGCTTGGAAAAGGGTGTGGAAAAGTCTGATTTTTAGTTCTTAAAGTCTAAAGACACCCTTCCAAGGTCCAACAATGGCTGCCCAATGTTTGAAGACAACCTGCAACTTCAATACATCATTCATTTAAACTTGTAACAGTCATAGGAAACACTTGTATTTGATGGATTTCACCTTCCTAAAGTGAAGTTTGTCAAATCTGGGCACAAACAAAGGGCTGGTAAAAATATCTGTCTGAAGACAAATCTGAAAGTGAAGTTTCAGACCTAGATCAGCAATGGAGTACTCAAAAAATGCCCCCAAAACTCACCCCAAATGATGCACAATGAAAATCACCCAAGTGTGGAGGTAGCTGGAAATGAAAAATTAGTCTGAAGACACCCGCAACTATGGAGTTTCAGAGTGTAACAACAATGGTGTACCTCAAAAAATGCCTCCAAATCACTCCAAAAAGGCTTCCCAATGAAATCGCCTAAGTGTGTGATAGTTGGGAGTGAAAATTTTTCTAAATACAAGTCTGAAAATGTGTGTTTCAGACTTACCAACACCTTGCAAAGTGACAAGAAACCCTAAAAATGATGGAAAATTGACTTCAAAACACTTTTCAAGTGAAATCGCTAAGGTAGGTAAGTGGCTGGAAATGATTTTTTTCTGAGGACAACCTGTAACAATGGCGTCTCAGACCTGCAACAGCAATGAATTGCTTTGAAAATGTATCAAAAACTTCCCAAAATCACCTCCAAGCAAAATCGCCTTAGTGTGGAAGAGCTGGGCAATGAAGAATAATTCTGAAAATGTGTTCCCAGCCAACAATGGAGTCCAAATAATATTCAGCAATGGAGGAAAACTCAGGTCTGAAAACTTATAATAGCAAGGAGCAACAATGGCAGCCCACAACTATGGAGGAAATGCACCAAAAATGGAGAAGAATGATCTCCCAAATAAAATCACCTGACTTGGAGAAGTAGCACCACCTCCCAAATCTGAAAATTACTCTCAAAAACTTGCTCCAATGGCTGCCAAGAAATATCGCCCAGTTGGGAATAGGCAGAAAATGAACAACAAAACTAACTTTCAGCTCCAAATGTGTCAAGTAGACACTTCACCAAAATCACCCAACTGGAGAAAATCACCCAAAATAGCAACTTAGCAATCACACTCAGCAAATATAATGATATTTTAATGCTGGTCACACCTCTTTAAACATGTTTTCACCTTGAGTTTTCACCACACAAGCAATGTGGGATAAAACATTTACACTTTTACACTTGTGTTGGAAAATCAACTTGCCCAAGAATATTTTATTTTTAATTTTTTTAAACATTCCAAGTCATTAAATAATTGTTTTTAATTTTTTAAATAATTGTCAACACTTGTAAAAACAATTGAATTTTGGGTCAATTTATTAAAAATATTTCAAAACTTAGATCAAAATTGACCTCAAGGGAAAATCGCCCCCTTTTGGGATAAAAATCCCAACGAAAAATTATTAAAAATCATTAAAATGCCCTTGGGGGGAAAATCGCCCCATGTCTGGATAAAAATCTTGACAAAATTTCTTCAAACTTGCACATATTTGCCTCTAGGGGAAAATCGACCCCTTTTTGGAGTCTGGACAGTTATCCGGACTCAAAATCGTCAAAATCATCACTTGTGGAAATTCGCCTAAAGTCAGGATTTTGAATGGGGGAAAAATAAGGCATGTTTGGATTCCAAGGGAAATCCATGTCCAATCTGGATTTTGAGTGGGGAAAATCATGGGTAGTCAAGAATATGAGGGGAAAAGCACCTCTAGTCTAGAATTTTGACCTTTTAACCCTTAGAATATGGATTTTCATCCAGAATATGATGATTTTTCCACTCAAAACTACTAGGAAACTTCAAAACTCAATAAAACTCATCTGGACTTAGACAAATTCACCAAAAATTTGAGCGAAATACAAGGAAACTTATCAGGATAAAATGTGAAATCAACTTGAATAACTTCCTAGGAGCGAGAAAACAACTCCTAAAGGTCTTGAAACACCTAGGCACTTAAAATCACCGACGAGGACGTTCAAAAACACGTTTACGCTCTAAAGGTCCACACTTAGACGCATTTACACTCAAATGTCAAGGAAAAATTAAAACTCAACGCTTAGCAAGAATAAATCAAAACCCTAAGGCAACCCCTAGACTTAGGCAAAACTCAAGATCACTCAACATTTTCACATTTTAAACACATGATCCTATTCAAAATTCAAAAACCATGTCATAAGCAAAAGGCAAACACTAGGAAATTAGGCAAAATTTCTACTCTAAAAAGCGAAAAGTGGGGGTCCCCATTTGCAATGGGGCGATGTGTGAAGACGTCGCAACAAAGTGCAAACTCCGCCCAAGATGACATGAAGTTGATGAAGTCCACCTTAACACTTAGAGGAAATTGACTGGCCAAAGCTAAACTCCACCCAGCATAAGGTACAATTTGGCCTAACATATAAGCAAGTCCGCCTAGAAGAGGAAGTTGAATGGCATGATGTAAGGGTAGAAAGTTCGCCAAGTAGAGAGAGAAATTGGCATAATGAAAGGGTAGAAAATCTGCCAAAGAGAAATGTGAAATGGCACAACAATGGCAAAGTCCGCCATGAATGAAGATTTGACCAGGTTTGGAAGTCAAGGAAATTTGCCCAACACTTAGAATATTTTTCAAAATTCGTCCAACACTTAGGAAAATTTCCTAATCACATGCCAAAAGGAAACAAAAAATGGCTAGGTGTGGAATTTTCCACAACAAAAGAATCAAATTTTGACTAAATGCTGGACAGAAAACAGAAAGAATGAAGAGGAATAAAGAGGAAAAGTAAAGAGGAAATGAATAAAATCCTAGTCTAAGGATGGAGTCTGCCCTACTTAGCACAAGCCAAATTCAAAATTGAAGGCAAATCCATAGGCAAAGTTCATTTGAGCATAGAGATGGCCAAAATCTTGGCTAAGTGTTGAAAGGTCCACATCAAGGTGTTACACAATGAAATTGAATAGCCAAAATTTGGCTAAATATGGGAAATATTTCACAAAGAAAATTCCAATTTCCTCCATTGTGGCGAAAGCACAAAGGAATTTTCTCCGAATTCCAAGCATCTTGAAAGAATCTCAAGGCAATCAGCAAAGAAAATTTTAATAACTTCAAGTCCAGACATCTGCTACAAAGGGAGACTTCCAAACTTCAAAGATTCAAGTGCAAGTAAGAAGAAGAGATCAAAATCTCGAAAGGAATCCAAGATCTAAGCTAGGAAGAAGCAAGCATCGGCAAGGAAAGATATTCTAAGGCAAGTACGTAGTGACCAAGGAAGACATCCAACACGCTGAGATGGCACCTCGTCATCTTCCAACCAATCGGATTGTTCCAAGTCAACATGTCTAGGTTCAATGAACTTGACTTATCCACAGAGGCTTCTAGAAGGCATACACCACAACAAACAACTTTCCATTTTATTATTGGTTTATATTTAGTAGAAGGACAAGTGTCCCCTAATGTAATTTTCTCATTGGTCAAGGGGTAGTTAGTTGTAACAAAACCTAATTAGGGTTTTATTTTGTAATCTCGGCCATTGATTTGAAATCAATCCTAGCCATTGAATTGTAATTGAAGAGCCTATAAATTGAGCTCACCCCTCATTTAAAAAACAGGGGAGCATGTTGCAAAACATGTTGAGATAAGCAAATTGTTGCTTATGATTGCCAAAGTAATAAGTAATGCATTGTTCAAATTGATGGTGATTACTTCTCTTATTTTGGAGTTTGCATGGTTCTTATCCCTCATCATAGTTTAGATTTTATTTCATGTATGTTAGACGAATGCAAGATCTGATAAGTATTGATTTATGGTAAATCTTCCGCTCATACTTTTGATGAACAGATGATTTTTGTTCATTGTGTAAACTTAGTTTGAGCTTACTTTGTGGATGCTTAACTTCTGTCTGGATGAATATTGTTCAATTTGATGATAGTTATTCACGACGTGAAAACCATAAGCACGTTCCTTGAAGATCACACCTACTTTGTGTAGTTGTCCTCACGTGGCGAAGCAAAGCGTGGTTATTGGTTTTGTTGGTTAACAGATTTAGCCTTTCATAATTTATAATAAATGACTCAAGTATGCCCGTAGTTTTGTGAAAGACAAATAGAACCAATAGTTGGGTAATCCAATGAATTGTTTACCCTCTGCATAAGGGTGCAGCTTCCTGTATGATATTTGATAAATTTTTAAACACACACAAATATTAACTTCACTTTTAACCAGAAAGAGAGAAAAGGCTTTTCACATTCATCAGTCAACACCACATGAATGCCAGGAAGATAAATACTCTATATGTAAACCCACAGATCTACGATTAAAAATAACTTTACTTCAGAATTTTTCATTAAAGAAGAGATAAAATCATGGACTCTCATTGAGTCTCTCTCGTGTCTCACTGGACAAGGGGAATTAGATCCACACAAAGTTAACAAAGAATTACTTATCAAATTCATTCACAGACATATGAAAAGTGGATGATCAAAGAAGCAACAAATTCAACACAAACACATTTATCCCACAGAGATTCTCTTTTCTGCATTCAAATACACAGATTTGAAAGTTGTTGAAAAATGTCTAATTTTATTCACTAATAAAATGCCTTCATTGAAAAATCCACAAGTATCTAAAACAAAGTCTACTAATTTTTTCAAAATTTCTCGGACCTTTTTTAAGTGTTTTTCCAAAAATATATAGCTAAACTTTCTACCCTAACCACTCGGTAACCACAGAGTTACACCGCTCTGCCCGAGGGTAAGTTAAACAATTTGTTTTAAAACTAACTTATAAAACCATTTTTTGACTAATAACAGCGGAAAGTAAAGAAAACAGGAGAACAGTTATCCAATTCATGGCAATGGGCGACCAATTTGATCCTTCTTCCACTCCATGAATGCCTCTGTGAGTTGTTGGATGACAGGTTCATTCGGAATGCCTACGTGTAAAATCCGTTGTTGCCAAACCTCCTTATCACAACGCACTTGTTTTACTTTATCCACATGGTTCTTCAAATGATCTATGCATAAAAACAGTAAGGATTTGATTTTAGCAATGGTGGAGAAATCTTTCTTGGTGACCACCGTTGCACTCCTAACCATATCAATTTGCACTTCAAAAGATTTGCTTATGGCATCAGCAGTGTCAACGGTTTGTCCATCCTCCTTCATATATTTCACTCCAATGCATTTCAGATCATTAAGCATGTTTTGTACCAATTTAGACAATTCTCGCCCAAGTTTAACAAATTCCTTATAGCTCTGTTTTATTACCGAATTTCTCCATTCAATGTTCTTTTTACAGATGTACAAAACATTGTCATCGAATCCCGGTAAAGGCTTTTCTACAAGGAACTTCATTACGCCATGCCTTTGAACTTCTTCCATGTGAGCTATTGTTCGGGCCCATTTGGCTTCTTTGTTCTTCCAGGCTATGTTTTCCTTTCCCAACTCTCGGATAACTTTAGCAGCGTCATCATACACCTTGCTCAAATGCCCAATGTATTATTTTCCTTCTTTCCTGATCATATCTAACCATTCAAGGAACACCCCATGCACCATTTTATTCCTTTGTACTTCTACGAGCAACTTCTGATTGCTAGGGGATTTAGGATCAAAGAGTGTTGGTTGTGCAGACAGTGGTTGGGGATCTAGTCCATGGATTGCGTCAATGTATTCCGCCATTTGTCTCAAGGTTTATTTTAGTTCCTTTTTATCTTTTTCATCCTTCTAGGTCCTAGTTATGATCTTTTTCGTGGAAGCTTCAAGATGAAAAACATCAGTGGCCCGAGAAGCAGTACCAATATTCACCTTTTCAACAGTAAAATCCCGGACTGTAGGGTCCTCTGTTTTCTCATCTGTCAATGGGCGTGCTATCTCTACAGTCCAATTTCCACTGTCAGCATCAAAATCAATTCTTGAAATGGTTTTCAGTTTCTTCACTTTGGGAGTCTTCCCCAAGCACTTGCTCACCATATCCTCCAAAGGGATTGAAACTGGAACTATGTTCCTTTTCTTGCTATTCAGGGTATTTTCTAACCATAAAGGCCCAGTGCGCACAGAAGTTTCGTCAGAGCCAACTACAGTTTCTTTTTCATTCCTTACTACCAATGTGGTAGTGGTAGTGTTTACCAAACTATCCACTTGTTGAGTGTCATTTGTATCATCAACATTTAGCACCTCAAAGTCTGGATGAGTTGAAGGATCTTCCATATCAAGAGAGGCTTCTAAATCAACTACCACTAAATACATAGGAGATTTCCTAGCTCCGCTTTTGGTTCTGGCCCTGGTAATCCTGGTAGGAACTGGTTCCCTTTTGATTTTCACCAACCTAGCACTCTGACTAACTTTAGTCTATGTTGTGGATGATCCTGCAACACAAGATGTAACACGGGAGTTAGCCAATGGGACTTCAGAGGACGAGCTTGAACCTTTCTTAGAGTCCTTTCCCATTCTTCGCTCTCTTAGCCATCTTTCAGTTCTTCTGATAACTGGGAATGTCCTTGTTTGAATCTGGTCCTCCTCATCTTTTTCCCAGTCCCCTTCTGTAATGACTCCCTTCTGCCTATCATCCACAAACTGAGGATCCCTTAATTCACTCTCATCATCCTTGACATTAGCAATGTTCATTTTCAACTCAAAGGCCATGACCTGCTACAGGGTGAACCTTTGGTGTGTCCTCTTCCTAACTTCAAACTCATCGCAGCAATCAGCCCAAAAATCCTATATATTTGGCACATGGATAAAATCTTTTCTCAATGTCAGATGGGCGGCGACAAACCCTTTGGCATCAAAATTTGCATGTGGACCATACATTTGAAAATTCAATTTCTTAAATTCTAGTTCCAAACTCAAGGCATCAGAGACATAACTACAAATAAAATAAGTTAATTCAATTGGAAATGAGACACCTGACTGATGTCTAGCTCTGTACTTTGTATCAATATAGGCCAGCTGCCTACATATCTCCATTAAAATTTGCCTGTCAAATGCATATCTAGGCAGCTTGTACGGTTCTCCTTCAAAACCCCCTACCCTTAGGTATGTAAACTTGGGAAACTGTATGAAGAAGCTGCCATAAGTACCAATCAATTGCATAGCTTCATCCGACAATCTTTTATGAATGTTTCCCTTCAGTTCATACACCATCCTGCCTAGGAATATGTCATGCAGTTTACGATGATTTTCACAAGACCTTTGTTACTGTAGATGTGGGTGATATTCAAATATTTTCATATTATCCACCCACGCTTCATGGTACAAACCAGGCCACGGTCTAACACATGCCAAGCAATACAGAAGATATGATGACATATAGAAGTTTTTGTTACCGAAGCAACTCAAACCTTCATGCAACCTGTCTGCAATTAATTTTGCCCAATCAATATATCTTTTCTCACCAAAAATAACCTGTATGAAGAAGTACATCCAATCTTCCCAATAAAAGGCAATTTGGTTCCCCCTCACTCTATGTAACAGAATGACTATGTCCCTGACCTCTTTGATTAGATGTTCCCGGGTCAATGGACTTGGCAGTCGGGAACCTCCTCTTTGAAACTTTAACAGTCAGTTCCTTGCAATGACATTCCTATAGAATGATTTCTTTTCTGAGAAAAGCCCTTGCGACTTACACACCATCCAATCCTCATATTGCTCCTTCTCAGGTATTTTCATAATGGCGGCAACAACCTCCCGACTAACCCTAAGTAGAACCTCACCATCTGCGCTTCTTACACATCTCTCAATAGGGTCATATCTGTTCATGCATTCTAGAACCAGCTCAGGACATGACACCGCAGGAGGGAAAGTTGCCACTTCCACTAACCCACTATCCAGAATCCTCTGCATTAAGGGAGAGCCAATGGGATTCCGTGCCCTTTCATGGAATTCATCTAGGTCTACTAATGGCAGAAAAGTGTCCCCTAACTCTGGCAAGGTACAAACTAACCAAGACTTTTGGTCAATCTTGGGCAATTTAGGTCTCATTTTGAATTTACCAACAGAAAGAAAACACAGCAAGGGAGACAAACTAAACCAACTGAACTACCAAGCAAAGCTTCCAATTTAAGAAATCACAGGGATGAGAAGAAGATTTTGAACTCACCTTTCATGAAGAGCTCGGAATCCAAAGAGACAAGAACAAAAAATATCGTCTATGCAAATCCCTTACTTACCAAATTAGGCAAATGAAGAAGGCAAGTATTTTGTTTTTAAAAATAAAGCAAATCTTGAGAACAGGCTTAAAAATCAGTCACACGATTTGATATGATTGTAACTGCATGCTTATCCGTGCCAAATTATTACAAAAAAAAACTTAATTCTGACAATTCCTTAATTACAAGTCTTTTCCCTCCATATCCTTCCCTGAAATAATTATTCTCAAGTATGGCTATTCATCATGACTCACTCCCTTGAAGTTCACCTTTTAAATCTGGAATATTCCCTCCATGTTGATGCTTCGTCATTTTTATGTCCGCCACTCTTATGTCCAAAGCTAATCAATCCTTGAACTTTTGAAAAGGTTCAATAGTTCAAGTTCAATAACAATTGACACTAAGACCGTTAATCTCTTTTTTTAGAACAAAGTCGCGATACAACATGCTCCGCTTAAACTTGAACCTTGAACTTTTGAAAAGGTTCAATTGAGAGGTTCAGTTCAAGACAAAATTTAATAAGACAAAAACCTAGAATTACACAAACCCGGACTAAATAAACACTCCTTATTTTAAATAACGTGAGAACAAAAATGCCTGAAGAAAATGGGGAGGGTAACAGGTTTCACCTAGTCAATACCGTCTCTTGAATTCTCAAGGATAATTTAGAACTTCTAAACCCTTATCTCCTTTTCAGTTTTCTTTCCAAGACCCAAACGATAGAGCTTCATTGTCTAGACCTTCATTGTGAATTGAACAAGCCAAGCGTAAGTCCCCCGTGTATTTCAGCATACATAACCAAAGAAGCTATACAACATAAAGTCGCTTGTTCACACATATAAACCTTGGAGTCGCCGTGTGGTCTTTCTTTGCAATCTTGGCACACGTAGTGATTTTGTTCAAAAGAGGGTAGAGTATGCTTGACATTTTATTCTAATGTTCCGTGAATGATTAAACGTACACCAACACCACCCAAATTTGAAACTTTTTTCATACTAACTCAAATGTACCATTAATTATGGTTGTCAATTATAAGTTAGTATGAGGAAGCAAAGTCTGGAGAAAATTTTAGGCCAAAGTGCAAATATTCCATTCCAACCAGATGGCATGCAAGTGCAACATGTAAACACAAGTCTGATATGTGTGAAGAGACACACTCCTTTTCATAATAATGTGTTCTAATGTTAGATAGACGGCACAAAAGTGTTGAGAGTGCATATTGTTGCATTTCAGACCTGTATTTATATAGGTCTGAGATAGTATCCAGATTATCCATCCGAAGACCAGAGAACAATGATGAATATTTTCAGATAAGACACTCTAGTACTTGTAAACAGATAAAACTCTTATAGCCATACATTCTTCTAGCCTATTATGCCCACAATAATCTCTATATCGACATATATATTTAAAGTTATGCTAGTCAGTAATCAACATCTCTTGGTTGAGTGATGCTTGGTTGTTTTTTGTTAGTTTTAGTACTTTCAGATTGAATAAAATTCAGAAAATTGGAATTAGGTTAATTAATTTATTGTTTTCCAGACTTTAAGCATAATAAAGGAAATGAAATGCTAAAGACAATGCACAGTTACCCTAGGAAAACCTCCTAGGAGGAAAAACCCAGCCAAAGGATCCTCAGATCTGATTTATGATTTAGAATTCAACTGATCATTACACACTTATCTGGAGTTGCAGCCACTATGAGGAAGGAATAATTAGTTTACAGTCCTCCTTATCTGATCACAATCCTTTAATGGAGTCTTCGATATTTTGATGATGATCTGCAGTCTCTAAAGGAGTTCGCTGCCCTCAATTTGAAGTCTGCTGCTGTTTGATCAAGTTCGCACTCTCCTATTTCAGGTCTGCTGCAACATATGAGGTTCGTTGTTTGCTGTTTGGGATCTACTGCAATCCTTATATGAAGTTCGCTGCCACCATATAGTGGATTTTGGTATTGCTAAATGCATAAGTATGAGATTCGCTTTTCACCGAAGATTATTTCATCAACTTGGAAAACTTGATTGTGCTAATGAGAGGAAAATGTTGCATTTATAGGAGACATATGTTTCCCAAACATGTCGGCCTCCTTTATAATTTAATCCATATTACTTATTGATTTCCTTTTAATTTACTTTCATAGGGTCGGCCCTATCAAGGAGGCGAGTTTAGTTGAGTGTGGCGTGCAATCCTTCGTGCCGTGAGGTAATGGGCCTAGCCCTATATGAAGGGGGCGGATTCCAATGTTGCCCAAGGCAATTGGAATCCGCTAGCCCTAATTACAACCAACATTTTTAATCATACCAATTATTTAATGATGTTTTGAAATCGATTTGCAATTGGAATTCTTTTCCTTGAGATGCCATTGCATTCTCTTATTTACAATTATTGGCAAAAAACACTTTCTGTTTAAGTAAAATGATCCTAGATCTACAGTTTCCACTCTTTTCAATTTTAATAAATGACAACAAAATGTTATTGCCAACTTACAGACGTATCTGGCCTTGATTCAACAATCTCCACATGATCATAGTGGTATGCTGCAGTCATAGCAGCTTTCTCAAGAAGAAGAGAACCGATAGATAATGTGGGAGAAATAATACAGCCCTGCATGAACTCCAAGCCAATATTAATTAGTGTACAGAGACCAGTCTCCCTGGAATATTGAATTGAATTCTTCGGATGCTTACAGTTAGTCTCAAATTAGGAACTTAAAATAAGAAATAATCACTTCACATAGCTTGAATTACTGTTCACAATCCTACTTGAACACTCTTTTCAATAACAGAGAAGAACCTCACCAAAGCTCACCATGCTCGCCTTCTCACAAAATTTAGATAACGAAGCTATGACATCCATATCAACCCCAGGGACATGAACTACACTTCTCATACCAAAAGCTGTTGCCTGAAATGACACCCACCAAAGGTAACTCAAGTGAGATAAATCGGCAGCAATATCAAAGGGAAATAACTCTAAGCAATTGTAATGGTGTTCAGTTCCTACAAATATTGGGTACAGTCTGCACTTAAGATTGAGTCCAAAGAAGATCATATAGAATCGAACATTGGACATAATTTTGCTAGTTGGAAATCTTTGAAGCACGTTTTACATAAATAATCTAACAATGATAAAAAAAAATTAATCAATCCAAGCAAGTTTCAACAAATTGTCTTGACATTTTTGCTGAAATTTTACGGTTAGAGGATTTATACATGATTTTTACTACCTGGATTATTGATTTAGTAAAAAGATTACCAAAATAATCCCTATTTAGCAATGGAGGGCCACCAAACTTTCCTGTGGTCAGAACCCATATCGAAGTTGAGAGTTAACATTCCATAAGAACTGAATTGAGCATCAGAAAGTTATGCCGTTCGCTTATTATTTTGTACTGGCAGGACTTAGGGCTCAAATGCTAATCTACGCTTACAATGAAACCCGAGTCCAAAGGTTGGCTGTGGATAAATCCTCCAGGAAGGAATCCACCTGACTTAGGGCTGAAACACAAATCCACTAACCATGTCGACCATTATCTCAAGAAACAAACAAAAGAAAACAGTAAGACGGCTGCAATGCTCAGAGATAGACAGCACTGCAATGCTTTAAGTTTATATAATGTCAATATTCGACAGGACAAATGTTTAACCGCTGATGGGAATGTGCTGGATGATTAACAAATTAATAGTTACAATTACATAATTGGCTACTTCTAAAAGGTGAGTGATGGTAGCACCTGTCTGACATTGTCATATACAGAATAAGGCTCTGAGAAGTCCACCAAAACCCCTGCAGTCCTAGACTACATACAAAACAAGCACTACATTAATACATGTTGCATGCATTGTAGTGTAAATTGAATACTTTCTTCATGTTTTCATGATCCAATTATCACCTGTGATAGAGAGGTCAACAGCATAACCAAATCATTCAGCACAGGGACCTCCAGAGGTTCATCCAAGTTGGCTATCTGTATTAACGAGTGAATATATGATTGTCACAGTAAAATATACTAAACAGTAACACTGCTGTAATGTGGGTGCATGATGCATAAAAAAATGGAATAAAGGCAAAGAACCCACCTCTCCAGCATCCATTCCTACAAGTAAGGGATCAATTGCACCAGCCAGTTCCATTCCTCTTGCTTTACTGATTGCAGCTATTGCAGCTCTTCCAATATCCTTGCCTGCTCCATTTACAATCACCTGTAATTTCTTTTAAGACTCGTCACTTTGCAACCCAGTCATATGCCACATATGCGAATTTACTCAAAAGAATCATACAAGTTGTGTTTTTGCATAAGGGAGCAAATTATGAACGATAGATTATATAGTACCCTGATTGTGCCGGTCCTTGAGGAAGGCATTGCACACTCTATCAGTGGCCTTGAAGCAGTGGGCTTCAATCCAAAGTACGTGGAAGCTACCACTGGCATTGCCATAGCCATTGCTTCTGTTAAAATTTGAGTGGATGAGTATTAGATATTGTCTATACGGTAGTTTGTATTATATAATGTGCTAAAACAAAATAGGAAGCTAAATAGTGATCAGATAACTTATATAGCTGTCTATGGGATGTGAAATGGTTGAAATATCAATACTAAAAAAGCAGTCGTTGGCCTAATTAAGTGAGATTTTAGTATGGATACCTAAACCAGAGTATAGGTCCTCGAATTTTAATCCCTCCAATTTTAACCAATAGCAAAGATACAAGTCACTGTGGAGTAGAATAGGGCGTATATTGGAAAAGCAAATGACATTCAAAATAATGGAAAGAATAATGGTTCCAATTACGAGTAAACCATTTTGGGTCAATAGAAGATATTGTGGCTAATAATAAGAGATTAATTAACAGCCCCTAGTTTGACATTTATAGTGCGTGGTCCTGACAGTGCTATGCATGTTTTCCAGCTACAGAATCATGTTTGATTTTTTTTTTTTAAATTATAAAATGAAATTGAAATTATAAACACTTAAAGAACATGGGCCGCATAGCGCAGTGGATTAGCGCGTTTGACTTCGGATCAAAAGGTCGTGGGTTCGACTCCCACTGTGGTCGATGGATGGTACAATAACTTATAAAATCTTTTGCCTTTTATCCTCCCTAGAATGCATCCAAAAAAATGGAATTTGAAATTTTTTATTTTAATTTCTTAACTATTCAATTAGACCCATCATTAGTTGTATTGTTATTAAAATCTTTTTAATTCTATTTATTTTGACTATATAACAATTAATAGTGTAGTCAATTGTTTCATATGTTTTGGATCAAGGCAAAAATAGGTTTTGAAGGGGCCCTAAAACCCTTTAAAAAGAAGATTCTAAAAGGTTTAGAATCAAAATATCAAAACAAAATCTAAAACAAAATAGGTTGCAGAAGAAAGAACAATACATATGGCAGCCAAAGAACCGGGAAAAGGCCCAACGAGCAACAAAAAACCAGCAACGACCCATTGACCAACAACAAGAAAGAGACAACACCAGAGAAACAAAGAACAAAAACTACATAAGGCTCTTAAGGGTCTCAATGACCTCAACATCCAAGAGACTCGTTTTATCAACAACAAACCTCAGCTCATTATAGTCCACACTTTGGGTAGCAACTTTCTTTTTCGAATTCCCCCTAGTCCGCTTACAAAGGCCAAAATCCCCCTGAGTCTTGTCTTTATCATCATCCAAATTGACCAGCATCTTGTCATGTTGAACACTTTCAAAATTATTCACCATAATATTCATAGCATCAGTCGTTTGCTTAACAATTCTATGACTGTTGGACATAATGGTCATGAGGGTGGCCTTAATTTTCTTGTAATTCTACTCAACATAGGTGAATCTATCTTCAAAACCTTTCTTCATATGATCAATACCTTCAACAACTCTATTAATACAATCCACAACAAAAAATTTCTCATCCTCAAACAACTGACTGTCACCATTCTATCTATCCTAACAAGTAGAAGTGGGTATAGCTTCTAGCTTACTATTCATAGCCCTCTGGTTAAGTTTAACCTCTTTGATTTCATGGAAGGGCCATTTAAAAAGACTGAAAGTATCAATGGCATGGTCTCTTTCCATACCCAAGATATCCACATAGTCATCCCTTTTATCATTAAGTTCATCACTCTTGGCATGAAGGTCCTTCTGAACTGCAACCCCAATGGTTTTATTAGTCTCCTGATGAAGAGACGAAGGGGGTATCTCATAACTCTGACTCTCAGGCTTCGGGATGACTCCCTTGTTGACCTCATTGTCCTCATAATTCCCCCTATGGCCACCAAAAGCAAAGGCCTCATTACTAACAGAGGTAGAAGAGGAGGAGATAACAACCTGCTTTGAACCCTTCTTACCCTTGCCTAGAATAGGTTTGTCTTTAGGTGTATTCTCAATTTTAGCTATTTTAGGAGGAGAGAAAGTCTCATCCTCCAAATCCAAAATGGATTCCTCATCCCATGACTCCCCAGCACTAGTATTATCATCCGAAAAAGTAGGGATATAAGAAGAAGGTGCAGGAAGGGCCCGAAAATGATTATCAATTAACACAAGCAACCCTTCATGAAGGATAGGGTACTTGGTCGGATTCTTCCTCTGAGCGCTGAAGCTAGCCTGAAAAGAGGACATCAAGAGAAAAGGAAAAGAAACCCTAACGTTATGGCGGAAATGGTTTAACCGAACAAAATGGTGGCCATAAACCTTGGTAAAATGCCCATCAAGAGTAAAGTAATCCCTCAGTACCTTAAGGAGTTGGGCCCAAATGTCCTTGAGAACATTGGTGTCATAGAAGTTGGCAGTCTTCTTCACCAGCATCCCCCTTTCCTTCTCAGATTTCAGAAAATTCTACACTGCAGTCTTTGTGTAATTCCTATCTCTGTAGTATTTCATGTCATCAAAAGAAAGACACGTAACTTCAGCTATCAAATTCTCATCCACTGTTACCTTGCGCTAATGCAGAGTAATGGTGTCATCCTTCCAATGCTTATCAAAATAGGTAGTAACATCCTTGTTAACCCCCTGCATTTTCTCAATGAAGGGAGTAACACCCCCTTTCACGAGAAGCCTCCAGATTTTATGGTTCTTCTTCAGCTACTCACAACTCGAAGGCTCAACCCACTTCCTAGCTCCCCCCATAATGCTTAAAGAAAACACAACATTCACTCTAAGAAGAGAGGTCTGAGCAGAAGAGATATCAACCCACAAAACGTGTGAAATAATGGCACAATAATTACATCGCCTGCAACCAACACTTGCCAAAAGGAGAAAGAGGACGATCTTTCTAGAATCACCACTAATAATAAAAGCAGTATTACTCATTGTCCTTATTGCCTCGAATTTTTTCATGAAGGATAAGCATGTAGAGCTCAATATCCACCCTGTCTTCATTGGTCCACCTCACTTGACTAGCGCTACTGACCCCTTTATTAGCAAGATAGTCAGCAACAACATTGGACTCCCTATATATATGAGAAATAATGTAATTTTCAAAGAATTAATGATTTCCCTAGCTTTGTTTATCCATACTTCCACATTCCAAGATGGCCTAGAAATACCTTTGAGATAATGTAAAATGTTTTTGGAATCACCCTCAATCCAAGCATGTTTGAAGTTATGTCCCCTAGCAAGATTAAGACCTTGGAAGACCCCAATGGCTTCAACAAGGTGGTTAGACTGAGTTCCCAAGGGAAGCACCACCGCTAAAATTAGCATACCATTATGATCTCTCAACACTCCCCCACAACTAGCTAGCCCAAGGTTACCTTTGGCCGCGCCATCATAATGATATTATTTTGTATTTACAGAATTGTGGGTCAACATTATGTAATGAAATTTTTTGAATGATATTAAAAAAATTTTAATAATAAATTAAATAAAAAATTAAGATTAATAAAATAAGAATATAAATTCAACTTTTTTTTACTTAATTTTTTGACAAAATCTTATCTCAATTATTTGTTGGCTTATGAATCTAATAACATAACTACCAAGTCATCTCTACTACTTATTTTCTTCACTTGTTTTTCAATAAAAAAAATATTTACATATTCATTGTCTTTATTTTAATATAAAAAGACATTAAAAGATAATTAGTGTTGTGATTTGATATGTAAAATCCCTAAAATTATTTGTATGAATATTTATGTATATCGTTGTTGTGAGTAATAAAAAAAATAAAATTTAATAGCATTGTTTGGAAGTGAAGACTATTAAAAGATGATTAATGTTGTGATTTGATATGAAGAATCTCTTAGATTGTATGAATGTTTGTGTATATCATTACTGTGAGTATAAAAAAAGACATTTAGTAGCATTGTTTGGAGGTGAAGACTATCCATGTGAGTTTATTGCAACGAAAACTACAAGTAATATATATGCTCAAATTGGTGTGAGTTGTAGTATGGGAGTAGCATGAACTTACTTGTTTACAAAGGTGCATACCATTTTCCTATGTGTCACTATTGAAGCACCACATATAGTTTAGATAAAACATTGCTTCCTACAAAACTAAGAATTTCTTTTTAAAAAAATTATCAAAAGAAAAGAGTAGCCATATGATATTCATTGTTTGGTTGATATCTTGAAATTTACATAAATTCAAAAAAATTTCGGAGAAATTGATCTTTTAACCTTTTTCTTAAACTCTAACCTCTTTTATAGTAACATTTTCACCTTAGTTTTAGTCCTAACTTCATCTTTATCATTTGTCAACTCAGAATTTTGGTTTGGACTTTTAGAATTAGCACTAGAATGAGTACTACCCAATATTCATTGTTTGTACAAAATCTTGAAATTTAGATGAATTCAATTTTTTGGGGGGGGAGAAATTGATCTCTTAAGTTTTTGCTTAAACTCTAACCTTTTTGTTTGGGCTTTTAAAATCCATGCTAGAATGGTTGAGAATCATCAAAAGTGCAACACCATGTAGCTCGCCTCAATTCCAAATTATCTACAATTCTTGTTTTTTCTTAGTAAAAAAAACATGTTGCTCATGAACTACCCAAACCAAGCTCTCTTAGTCATGGATGTGATTTTCTATTCTATATTTAATTTTTTTTTTGAAAGAATCAATATCTCCCTCTTCTCTTGCTTTATTGTGCCATTATTTTTAAGTTATGGGGAAAACATCTATAATTTGTGTGTGCTTGTGTTGGTTAAAACAAAGAGATATATGCAACATACCCTTATGAGAATTTGTTGTTGGTAGTGAAGGTGTGGCTCTATTTTTCTTTAGTGTTCTAGTTTATCACATCACTATGCAGTCAAAGTCATCCCTATTCCACTATAATGAAAATATTGAATACCATCATCCCCTTCATTTCCTTGTGTGTATGCATGACCTTCTCTCTACTATTGTATTGCACATGTTAACCAAATGCCCAATGTCCCAAATATGAGACCGTCACAACTTTGTGCATATGCTTAGCCTTTTCATTTTCTAAATTGGATATTACTATTTACTATGAATCTATAATAATATGCATGGATGGAAATTTCTATGTAGTGCAAGATCCAAGAAAAAGGAAAAGGATGTGATAGAGCTCTTACCATCTCCATAGATTTAGAGTGACTATTAAACAAGAAAAAATTCATAGTAGTATAGATCTTACCTCAAGATATTTAGGAGATACAACTTAAGTATAGTCATAAGAAAGTAGACTCTGGCACTAAAATAGTCGATAATGACATTCAAATTCAATCCATCAAGGGATTTTAAGTCATTTCAAATAGAAAACTTGAAACCATTCACATTCTTTTTTACTATTAGGTACATTCTTCATTCTCCTCATAATCTATTCTTGTGAAATACTTGTAGAATTCATCAATTGTTCTTGAATATTGTGTTTATTTTGTCTCGGTTTTAACTTCTTGAATTTTTTTTAATAATAGTTCAAACACATGGATTTCATCTTATGTTGGGATGTCATTTTGTTTTAGAACCTTATCATATATTTCCCTTCTTATCCTCTTCTAAATCCTCTCATATCTTTGCAATTTTTTTCTTTTTTTTTTGTCTTCAAATTCCTCCCATTCAAAATACCTCTAAATATTTTTGAAACTTCTACCTAAGTTCTACACATTTCTTTCATCATAGTCTTAATAATAACTTGTACTATCAAACACCTTTAATCTTATTTCTTATTTTCATGTTTTGGTTCACTAACAATGATGCTTCTTGTAATCTAAACCATTCTCTTGTTCAATGAAACTTCTTCTTGTGTCTTTCATTTTCTTATTGGTGTAATGGATGGAAATGGAGTAGAGGCATTCACAAGTTAATCCTTGTAAACTAGGAAATAACCGAACTTTCGAACCATTGCATTGAAGGAAGGGAGAACTCAATTGATCCAATGCAAGAGGATTGAATGCATATCAAATTATTCTTCCTTTTTGTTGATTTGAAATTGATTTGAATGTATTTTAATGCAATATCTAGGGTTAATGATGAATAATTGACATGAAACAACAAGCTACAAACACAAAATGTAAACATGGAGCTAACTTTCAGCAAAAGAAACAAAAGAGCACCTGTGATAGCAACTTCAGCCTAAAAGTGTGGGATCGTGTGACAAGTCACCTCCCATTCTCTGATGTCAAATATATTAAAATGGATTCTTTCAAAATTAGGATGGTTGCACAATTTTTTTCTCAAAATCTTGTGATAAATTCTCAACACTGTGGTGGATTCTTTCGCCCTGATCCTTTTTCACCTCTATAAAACTCAAATTTGATTGTTGTTGCATCTTCTGTCAGAATCTTTCTCCATGGCTCTCAAATCTACCGCCTACTCACAGAAAGAAGGAAAATATTGTTGTTGATGGGGGTTGCCTTAGGTCAAACCCCAGATTTGGAATTAATCCTTGAATTGAATTGAAATGTAATGGAAATGTTGAAGTAAAAGTTTATCTTTTGAGGATAAGGTTGCATCTAAATTTGAAATGCTTGAATTGGAACTTGATGCCTTGATGACTCTTGTATTGAATTATTAATGAAAAGGTTGATAATGTCATGTATGATGTGTTCATAAAGTCTTGATCATGGATACCATCATGAATGCTTGAAATCTAAACTCTTACCTCTCCTTCACCGTCTTGAAGATGTTGATTGCTTGCTCCCTTGAATTTGCAAAAGTGCAATTGAATTCCAACTTAAGAGATATTGAGAGGTTACTAAATGAGGGGGTTATTCTTGATTTTATACCTAAATACACAAAATATGTTTGAAATTTTGGGGCAAGGCAACACCAAGAATGTTTTCATGCCTCTGAGATGTGACCATTGTGGGGTCCAAATTTGAGCCCCTTTTGAGAGGGCTATCGCACCCAAAGCATCCTAGTCCTACTAATTAGGATCTAGATTTGAACAAGGTCCCACTCAGAAGTAGAACATGTTGAATCTAAGTGGGTGTGAGTAGAATCAAAATAGTATCAGGACATAGGAGGATGAAACACAAAAGTGACCTGCCTAGATGTGGACAAAATTGTGCAAGGCTACAATAAAGTACAAAATAGCATTGAATTTTTTTTATCAAGACACTAAAGAGGCAAGACACACCAAGCCCCCAAGGACTTGGGATCTTATCAATCTAATATCAAAATAAAAGGAGCAACACATGAAGAGAAAAGAAAGCATGACTATGCTAGCCTAGTATGGCTTATTCTTATTATGAGTCATGTTGAGAAGGAAAATTTTGAATTGAAAAATCGGTACAAAAGATCTCAAAGAAAAAATACTTAGTTTGCAAAGTAATTTGAATAATTGACTATAAATTGGGCATGGCAGCATGTACCAAACATGTCATGGTGTATGATCAAAAGTGTACAAACTAAGTCTCACGGTGTGTGCACAAAGTGTAACAATGAGTAGAGAGTATGCCCCCATGTTAAATTAATTTCATATGCCTCAAAAAGAGCAATTTTTTTAAGGTAGTATGCATGCATCTAATTGAAAAGCACATTGCCATAATGATATGCCCCCAAGCAAGGGAAAATCAAGGGCAATGGTCACAAAAAATAATGAGAAATCACATAAGGGATCCACTAACTAGGGTTAGTATGCACCTTTGATAAATCATGTATATCAAGTATAATTGCATTGAATTGACCTCATCCCCCAAAGGTAGTGGAACTGTGAGCACAATGGAAGAAGAGTACATAAGATGAACAAACAAAAGTCTTTTTGATTCAAAATGGCAGAGAGAAAAAAGAGATCTCAATGCTTTGCATCATCCCAAATTAAACAACACAAAAGCAAATTTACTAACAATAGAACATGTACGACATAACATTGATACGACATATAGAATAATTGAGATACAAATAGAGGAATGTCACAATAGATTCGACCTCTTTATTACCTTGCACCAACGGAGTAACAAGTGTTATCCAAAGAAAACCTAACATAACATAAAGACATGCCAAGCAACACATTACTTACACGAAAACTCACATAAGAATCTACAACACAAATGAAGCTAGTCAAGCAAATCATCCACCTCTCAATATTTCCTAACATCACATATGGATGGTGGACAAGATGCAAGAGGAGAAACAACACACATAGTAAATAGAGATACAATGAGTTCCAAACAAGGACCATACTCTGATGATGAGTCACTTTGTTTGTTGTTAGGAGCTACGATTAATGCTTTTGAAAATCTTGAAGAAAATTCATGATTAATCTTAATAACCTCATACATATTATCATAATCATTAGGATCAATATTGCTAGCATGAACAACATTATTATCATCGTCCATATCATCATATAAATTAAGCACAATGGGATCTTTCACACATAAAGGAATAAACCATCATTTTGCATAGACATTTTTACTTTTTGATGTGGTGAATTGAGTTGAAATTCCTCCCTAGGGTCAAGCAAAGGCTAGACAAATGGGACCAAGTCAGCATTTGGTGTCTTTCAGGAGGAAATGATTTGGGAAGAAATCTCATGAGCCTTGGAACATCATCTATATTGGTATTCTCATGCACATCGATTTCTCTTAGTTTTACTCAAAACTTGCAAAGGTTGGGTATCAATAATCATAGGTTTCTTTTCTTCCCTTGTAGGGGGGGGAACAAAAGAAACCTCACTAGGCTGAGAGATAAAAGATGCTATGCATTTTTCTTTATATGATACAAGGGTGGAACTACAACATATAGGGGAGGAATAGGAGTAGGAAGAAATCCTTGTCTAGGATAAGGAGGAGGAATTTCCATAGGTGAAGGATATTTAGGTAATACTCGAGGATGATATCATCTCTCTTTTCCATTTTTTAAAATATAAGAAAAGAGCATAATTTTGAGGTTGTAAAGGTTCAGGTTGTTTAGGCCAAAAGTAATCAAATATGGAATTTCCACATCTTTATATGAGTTGTTAAAGGCTATGATTTATCATGATAATTTGCCCATTATGAGGGAACTTAAAACACTTATGGATGGTAGAAGGGATATATTTCATGGAAGAGAGCCCTAAATTCACATGAAATTAATTAGAGGTAAGGAAGATATGAATGGCAACATCTAAGCACTTAGTACCAACTTCAACTAGAAGAGTGATAGAACCTATAGTAGGACAAGTGAAATCATCATGCACCTTGATCATAACATCATATGTTTCATATGTTTCTTGATGAAATTGTTGAGTAAAGAGATGTTCTTTAGTAATAACATTCACCATACATGTTGGATCAATGAACACTCCATGTGAGAGATTTCCTTTAATCTTCATAGTAATACATAATGGTCCATCAAGTGCCTTAATAGTCTCCTTAGAGTCAAAGGTGATGCAAGGTTCAAGTTTTGGTTTGGATTTTTCAATAAGGTTGACAACATTGTTAGATTCCATGCCTAAATCATTATAAGTAAAGCTAAGTTTTTTAGACTCAAGCACATTAGTAGAATGAGAAGGCAAAGGATCGATGAAGAATCTCCAACTTATTTTCAAGCTTCTCCAATTGGCCACTAGTAACCCTAGTTAGTGAGTCATCCTCATCATGAGAAGTATGAGGGGAATTATTCTCCATAATGTTAGGTATGTTTTGTGTACCTAGGGATTGAGGTTTGTTGGGGTAAATTATGTCTCATAATTACACTTTACTTATGTTGATTTAGGGTAATGCATTTCATAGTAGTTTGGATATGAGACACTTAGGGAAGTGTGCACACAAGGATGATGCATATAGGAGAAATTCCATCTTTTGTGGTACCTTGTTACATTCCACCTTTGGTGGGTGATCCACCTCTTGTGGAATACTTTATTATTTCTCCTACCTACCCTCACCTACCCTTGTATCCCATTGAGCTACATGTCATGTTCGTGTGCTCCCATATCCATATGGTATTGCCTTTATAAGCAGGCTCATCTACATTATATGTAATTTTTAATGATCCACTTGATCTTATTTTGCATCTTGATTAAAATATAGTTTATTCTTAACAATACTTTTTCTCTCGTTGTGCTATTCATATTTCTCTTGATCTTGGCTATTTTTGACAAATTCTTATATGGTATTAGAGTCATTGGGGCTTCATTGAGTAGTTTATTCGGAGACATTTTGGAGTAATTCATTTTCGGATATAGGTAGCTAAAAAAATTGGGGGCATCCTATGGCAATTTTGACCTCACCATTGAGTCCAGGGGGGCATTTTAATGAATTTTGAGTATAAATTTGCTTATATTTGGTGAAAAAATCAGATTTTGGACTTTTGAGGAAAAATTTTGTCCATTTAGGCGTACAGTACAGATTTTGTAAAAAAATATATTAAAAAATATTTTCTATGAATTTATTTTTAAAACTTTAATATTTTCTAATTCACGGATTTTATTTTTGACATTGTAAAAGTTTTTCTTTTTAAATTAAAAAATTTTAATATTTTTATTGTTGGGGGGGTCCCGTGACCACCTCCCCCCGATACTATTCCCTGCCACTGCAGGGTACCTTTTCGTTCGTGCACCCCTATTTTTTTTTTGCAGCACTGGTTTCTTGCTCCCGTCGGTGTCACCCACTGTTTCCTCCTCCTGTCAATAATTTGTCTCTCTTGTTGTGATATTCATTGTGCTCTTGTTCTTGGCTATTTTTGATAACAAGGTTTCACTTGAATTCTCATGGAATAGGTTATTAAACATAGGCTCACACCCCTTAGTATTTAAACTCTGGGATAAGTCTATAACTTCTCACTAGGATGTTGGATGCAGGTGAAAGGGTAACATAACTCATGCACTAAGAAGGATATTTTGAATGCAAATATTTGAAATCACAATAGTTTTGATAATGCAAGCTATATGTGTGGTTAAACAATGCAATTTCTTTGCAAAATGATTGACCAACCAAATACACACTCTAAAGGAATGAGAGATGTGATAACTAAATAATTCTAAATCTAAAAATAACATGCCATAACAATCAAATATAAGCATATAAATAATAAATTATGCAACCCAAAAGTCAATTTGATTAAAATAAATTAGGGTTTTTGTGAATTGAAACCTCTAAATTTATGTAAATTAAGTGCATATATGATATGTGAATGCAAATATGATTTGATTAAATACATACAAATCAGATGTGAGAATAAAAATAGGAATTAATGCATGTACAATATTAAGTTCACCATAATGTAATGGATGAAAATGGAGTAGGGGCATTCACAAGTTAAGCCTTGTAAACTACAAAATAACCTAACTTTTCAACCATTGCATTGAAGGAAGGGAGAACTCAATTGATCCAATGCAAGAGGATTGAATTCAGATCTAGTTCTTCTTCCTTTTTGTTGATTTTAAATTGATTTGAATGTTATTTTAATGCAAGATTTGGGGTTAATGATGAATAATTGACATGAAACAATAGAAACAACAAGCTACAGACATAGAATGCAAACAAGGAGCTAAGTTATTGTGGAAGAAACAAAAGAGCACTTGTTATAGCAATTTTGGCTTGAAAGTGCAAGACCATGTGGTAATTTGTGTCTAGGTCCCTAATGTCAAATTTGGATAGACTAGAATCTTTAGAAATCAAGATTTCACACAAAATTTGTTCCTAAAAAAACTCTTCAAAAATTCCCAAGACCATGGCAATTTTTTTCCTCGGTCCTTTGATTTTGTCCTCTGCAAAAGTCAAATATAATCGTCATCCTCTCCTTTACTGGAATCTCTATTCATGGCTCTTGGATCTATCACCTACACATAAAAAGAAGGAAAATATTATTGTTGATGGGGGTTCGACTAAGCTCAAACCCTGGATTTGGAATTAACTCTTTAATTGAATTAAAATGTAAGGAAAATACTAAAGTAAAAGCTTATATTTTGAGGATAAGGCTAGATATAAATTTGAAACATGCTTGAATTACAACTTGATACCTTGATGAATCTTGTATTGAATTATTCATGCCAAGGTTGATAGTGTCATGTAAGATGTTTTCATAAAGTCTTGATCATGGATGTCATAATGAATGCTTGAAATCTGAAATTTGACCTCTCCTTCACTACCTTGAAGATGTTTGATTGCTTTCTCACTTGAATTTGCAAAAGTGTAATTAAATTCCAATTTGAGAGATATTGAGAGGTTACCAAATTAGGGGGTTAGGCTTTCTTTTATACCTAACCGAACACAAGAAAATGGTGTTAGGGTCAATTGCATAAAATAAACATGAAATACAAAGAAATCATAAAAGCATGCAAATAAAACCTTTATTCCTTTTCCTTTCTCCTCCAATTGAGCTAAGTGATCATGTGGATGCGCCCAAATACTCCACTTGATGAAATTTACTCTTTTAGATGATGGGATGTAGATTGCTCTCCACTACATAACAAGAGAATAAGTGAGAATGGGATGCACGTGGATTAATTTGGCTAAATGTAGCATAAAATGGGCATAATATGGGTGCAATGGATGATTTGATCTCTCAAACTAACAACATAAGATTACTTGGATTATGGATATGGAAATGAGGGTTGGAGACTCTGATTTATAGATTGGAGGACGGTCAAGATTGATTTGGAATGAAGAGTTGAGATTGAAATAAAATGGGAGAGGATTGAGAGGACAAGGTGTGAGATTCAAGATATTTTCCATAAAGGCATTTCTTGTCTCCACACTCCTCAAGTACATGGGGAAGAGATCCCCATGTACATTGGAAGATTTAAAAGAAATTAAAAATTCCTTGGGGGAGGACAAAGGAATTAAAAATTCCTAAATAATAGATTGTGTGGGAAGAATAAAAGGATAAAGGAATTAAAATTTCCTTGGAAAAAGAGGGCATGTGAATGTGCAAAGGATTTGAAATCCTTTGACATGACCAAAGTTGGTGCATTTAAGGTTTGGAGGGTAAGATGGAAAAGCCATTTATGGCAAGGAGTTGACTCATCCCTAATCAAGGTGATTAGGGATGTGCAAATGATTAGGAGGAGTGATTAGATGGATTAATGAGGGTAGAGTGCAAGTGGGAAAGTTAGGAGGATGTGACATGAGGAGAGAGAATATAAAATTGAGGGATAATGTTAAACATGATTAAAGAAGAATTAATTAGGCTAGATGAGGATTAGAAAAAGTGATTTGTAGGAATCACACAGTCAGGTTAATTAATTAAAATTAATTAACTAATAGGAATTTAGAAGAAATAGTGGTTGGGTGACTTTAGAAGAATGTGGAAATAATTAATTTGTTGATAAATTAATTATTGGACTATAATGATAAAATTAATTAAATTTGATTTAATTAATTTTAAGAAGAATGGGATAGACATAACTAAATAAATTAATTATGTAGAAAGGATTAAAACTAATTAAATATTAATTTAATTAATTTTAGACGTCTACATTTTACCCCTCTTTTACACAATGGCAAAATTGGTGGTGGGTTAAAGACAAAGAAAGATGCCCTAGTGTGAGGATGTGGGTGGTATATGCCCCCTCGATAATTTAATTGAAAAATTTAATTTTTTGGGGGAAAATTCTCGAAAATAGAAGAAAACGAGAGGAAAGATGAGAGACATAGAAAGAAGGAGGAGTTGGAAGGGTCCATATAAGCCACATGGGGCCCAAGGAGGGGTCATTATCACACACACAATTTATGGAGCCCAAGGCAATCGAAGCAAAGGAGACCATGGCACACATTCCACGCCACGAGCATCACACTGAGAGGGTCTGTCGCTACCAGAGACCAACCAAGTATGGCCCACCGGTACGTACCCTAGTCTTAACTTAATGATTTGAGTAGGCTAGCATTAATTAGGGTAATCAATGGGGGGCAAAACCTACTGAGGCACAAACATTGATCATCAAATTGACGCCTGCACCCAAGAATCGTCATCTGCAGATACGATCCCTGCATTCGCAAATGTGGAAACACCTACGCAAACGTTGATCGCTGAATCAACGTCTACTCTATGGGCAGATGGGGTATACATGAAGGAGATTGTGAAACACCATCTCTGCCCTGTGGAACAACGCATAGGACATGGTTTCAACATCTTCACTTAAGGAAATACCTATTGAGACCTCCAAATTTTGAGGACCCAGGGTCAAAACTTTGTTAATTACATTCAAGTCGCCTTTTAGAACAGGCCTTAATAGCTCAATTTGTGAGCTCACATTTTTGCACAAATGAAGTTTCATGCAAAATCCTCTTAGGAGAGTGTTCAACATCTTATAGAGATGTTATGATTCCATTTGCAGCTTCCTTGGACAAGATTTGATGAGTTTGTGAAGTCTCCTTTGGAGGTCCAGAAGTTAGGGTGGTTATTTGCAATAGTTTACCTTTTTTGAGGGGCCCTCTTTTAGGCATTATATCTTTGTGCCAGTTGATTATCAAGCCAAACAGACATTTTCTCATGATTTTTTGCTATTTTTAAAATCCCCATTATGGTTGGCAAAGCCCCATGAATCCATTTGACAAGTTTCCCAAGTTGATTCCATTTGCAAAAAGTTTAGTTTTGAAATCTGGACAGTGTCAAACAACAGTTTGGAACCCACTTTGTGAATTTTTATTTCACACCTAGTTGACCTGCAATTTAAACCGGTTACACCTTGTGATTCCCTGTAAAAGTGTCTACCATATTCCCTGTTTGTAGCTTCCTAGCTCATCGTTTGATCATTTTTTGAGGCCCATTACAAACGGATTTTTTCAAGGTTCAAAAGCAACATTTTCCAGATTCTCCGAGTAAGAAAATTTGAAGGTCAATAAAATTTTCCTCAGATATCGTAATGATGATCCATCTAATGGCCTGGATTCTTTATATTACACTCTTCCAGTGTGCCAATCTGTAAGCCCTAGTCAAGTGTTTTGGTTAGTTTTTAAAGCCAGTTCTGGAGGCTACTTAGGTGTTTTTGACCGAATCTCAGAGCTGCAAAAATGTTAGAATTAATGAGCATTGGCTCAAATTTTCATGCCCAGATGCATCCACTCAGTGTTCTAGAGCATTTCTCTAGGTTCAATTGCACAAAAACAATTTTTTTTTTTAGTCAGGCTCACTCGAGGCCCGACTCATGAAGGGGCTCGGTTTGACCAGTTTAAACCAGTTAAATGGAATATTTATTATTTAAATTAGGATAGTTTAAATCATGTTGAATTCAAGTCAATTTGAGATATGTAGGTTGTTAGGTCCCAGAGACAACTGAGAGGGGGGGTGAATCAGTTGTCTAATAAATTCAAACCAAAACTAATTAACCACTTAATGCTTAATGTTGATAAACCAGTTAAGTATGCCGGTAGACAGTGTTAACAGTAAATTGTTATATCGATAAGGATTAATGCATGAAACAAAAACTTAAAGTCATTCACAACACATGACACCAATATTTGTACGTGGAAACCCTGTAAGGGGAAAAGCCACGATGGGAAACCTTATCCAAAATCAGATGATACTACTGCAGATAGTAAGTATACAAAAGGGGTCTGCACATGCACAAAGGCCAACAGCCTAGAGCTCACTGCTTAATCACAAATGGGAGTCACACTAACTACAGTTGGATGGTTAAATCCAATAAGAATGTACTGCACAAAATAGCATCTTCATATGTTGGATTCAGTACTAGTGTAATGCTGATATGCTTCTACAAAAACCTAACTTCACCTTCAAATGATGTCTTCGTGTATACCTCTACTTGATCTCGCATATACCTTCACACAATTCTTTTTCGCATTCCACACTTGATCTTACAAATAAGATCTTACATTTATACCATACCCTAAGACCAATTTTAGTAGGTCGGCTCTACAAGATATTACAATAAAAATATTTTACAAATAATATAATATCCGATGCAATAACCAATTAAACATGTCGACTTAATGCATTTACAACAATAATAAATCATCTCCATAGCATGCCATGCTAATCTGGAAAAGATAAACCTATCGGTGTAACCTTAGATAACCTGGACCTATTTGTCGGTAAAAGCAAATATGCAAATATGAATATACCAATGATTATTACTTCAAAATAAAGTGTCCACATGATGTCTTTGACATTACCAAGTGTCTTCCATATCATTCTAGGTACCGGTGAACAATATATCCTGCCGGTGAACCATATATCAGTAACTATTGCACAGTTTACTGCTTGCCGGTGAATGTTGTTGGATCTCCAAAGTAGGTGTATTCAATAGGTGTTGATATCAATGACAAAACCATACCAAAATACCAACAATCTCCCCCTTTGGCATTGATGGCAACACAAGATGGAAAAACCATCAAAGTGCCAAAACAGAAATGCCAAATGCAAAAACCAACAATCTCCATTTCTCCCCTTGGGAGTAACAATACCAATCTCTCATACCAATTCCTAAAATCTCTTTTTCTTACCAAAAGGATAGTATTTTTTTCCATAGATATCTCTCCCCTTTTGACATCAAATTCCAAAGTCACAAAAGTCAAGTTCATACAAAATACCAACCAATTCAATATACCAACTACTCCCCTTGAGAAGTAGCTTCCTCATCAAATACCGGAATAAAAGATTTGTCCATTTAATTTTGCCAGTTGATGACAATCATCAACTGTCTAAGTCTACCAGTGGTGGTATGACTCCAAGCTGATCTCTGAGATACTCAAAAGTCTCCTTAGGCAAAGGTTTTGTGAAAATATCTGCAAGTTGTTCTTTAGTATTCACATAAACCAGTTTTATCTCTTTTTCTTCAACTTTTTCCCTTAGAAAATTTAGTTTGATAGAAACATGTTTTGTTTTAGAATGTAATACCAGATTTTTAGATATATCGGTTGCTGCAGTGTTATCACAGTATATATTAATAGGTTCCTTGCATTTTACCTTTATGTCTTTCGACATTTGCTTAAGCCAAAGTACCTGTGTACAGTTTGTTGTTGCTGCAACATATTCTAATTCTGTTGTTGATAAAGATGTACAACTCTGTTTCTTACTCAACCAAGAAACTAATCTTTTTCCAAGAAAGAATGCTCCTCTAGTGGTGCTTTTTCTATCATCCACATCTCCTGCCCAATTTGCATCTGTGTATACATAGGGTGAACTCACAATGCTGGTTCCCACTTTTGCCAATGAAGGAAATTGGCGAAAGTGGAAAATTTCGAGTGAAGTGGGGTGTTCGAACGGAATACCCTTTGGGGTTCAAGCGAAGACCCCACTTCGCTTGAACCCCATCTTTCGAGCAAAGCACCTTTAATGCCCATTTATGTCATTTTTCAATTATAGCGCGGGGGTTCGATCGAACCCCCCTTCATTCGAACCCCCCTAAAAAAGGGGGGTTCGCTCGAACCCCCCTTCATTCGAACCCCTTTTTTAACACTTCTCTGAAGATTTCTACATTTTTTTGCAGATTTTTGGCCTTGAAACCTCTGGTTGAAGGCTCAAATGGAATTATCTTGACAACCCAAAATGTAGTATTATAGTCCTCGAAGCAAGATTTCCAATGAATATAATTTTATTACATATTGAGTTTATTATGAACTTGTTTTTTTAATTTTACCAAATATAGGATTTTCACCGAACATGAACTTCTCTGTTCAATGCATTGGGAAAAATAGGAAACTAATTCAAAAAAATTCTGAAAAATATCTGAGCCCTGGGTATTGATGTCTTCTTTCTAACAAAAAAAATAAAATTGAATTTTGATATATATAGAATAAGTTATGTGTTCAAACGTAAACCTATGTTTGAATTATGACTAGTCAGACTTCAAAACTTAATAAAATGAAAAATATTGAACATATCACTATCAAACTAACTGCAAGCCTTGGATATTGATGTTACAAACCAAAATTTGAAAGAATTGAGTTTTTATCATTTATAGAAAAAAAGTTATGCGTTTTGGGAGGCACATCACTCTTAAAAAATGTAGTTTGTTGTAAAAAACTACTTTTCGAAGGAGATGGAAATTTTTTTTAAAAATCCTTCAAAAAAATTTGAAAAAAATATATATAGAATCTACAGTCAAAATTCTACAAATCACTAATTTACATCATCTTCAAATTCTTAATAGTTTAAAAGTTATAGTTGTTAGAAGTTGAAGATTATTTTAAAATTGTTCATCTCACTGTAAAAAGTGGCAAAAAAGTGGGAACCATTATTGTGAGTTCACCCCACATAGATCAAAATTTTCATCTCTAGGATACCATAATCCAAGATTTGCTATGCCTTGTAAGTACCGGAAAATCCTTTTCACTGCTGATTCATGATTTTCCCTAGGATTACTTTGAAATCTAGAAACAATACATATTGCATTCATAATATCAGGCCTGGTTTGTGTCAAATACAGTAAACCTCCTATCATAGATTTGTATCTAGTTGGATTAATAGGTGTAGATTCATCCCTTTGAGATAATTTGTCATTTGTAGTCATAGGTGTGCTTACCGGTTTAGAGTTCTCCATCCCAAATTTCTTTAGTAGTTCTTTTAAGTACTTGGATTGACTAAAAAATATACCTTTATCAGTCTGTAAAATCTGTAATCCTAAAAAGAATTTTATTTCTCCAATCATAGACATTTCAAATTCTTGCTGCATTTCAAGAGAAAATTCTTTACATAATCCATCTTCTCCTCCGAAGATTATATCATCAAAAAATACTTCAATAATCAAGATGTCATCATTAGTTACTTTATAATATAAATTGTTATCTGCATTTCCTTTAGTAAAACCAATCTTTAAAAGATACTTATCCAATCTTGCATACCAAGCTCTTGGGGCTTGTTTCAATCCATACAGAGCTTTTCTTAACTTGCAAACCATATCATTGTCATCTGTAAAAGAAAATCCATCAGATTGTTCAATATAAACTTCCTCTTCAAGATCTCCATTCAAAAATGCACATTTAATATCCATTTGATAAACTTTGTAATCCTTGTGAGCTGCAAAAGCCAAGAATAATCTAACTGCCTCAATTCTGGCTACCGGTGCAAAGGTTTCATTGTAATCAACTCCTTCTTTCTGAGAATATCCCTTACACACTAGTCTTGCTTTATTTCTGACAACCTTTCCATATTCATTAAGTTTGTTCTTAAATACCCATTTGGTTCCAATTACATTTTTATCTTTAGGGCGGGGAACTAATGTCCAAGTATTATTTTTCTCAATTTGTCCTAGTTCTTCTTCCATAGCTTTAATCCAAAATTTATCTTCACATGCCTCATTGATAGATGATGGTTCAATTTGAGAAATAAGACATACCTCTTCATTTGCCAATCTTCCTCTTGTCATAACTCCTTTAAATTTGTTTCCAATTATCTAATATTCAAAATGATTCAGTCTTACATACCGGGGTGTCTTAGTTTGCTGTTGTTCTTCAATTACTGTGGAATCCTCTGATGATACCGGGGTAACTGGATCTTCATTCTGTACCAGTGGATTCAGTGTAGGTTCATTTGTCACAATTTATGTTGCCTGTTCAGAGTCTATATACCTTGAAGTTCCTCTGAATTATTCATCAATCTTTACATTTGTACTCTCAATAATTTTCTGCAATCTTTTATTAAAACATCTATATGCCTTGCTCTTAGATGAATAACCAAGAAATATTCCTTTAGCACTTCTAGAATCAAATTTACCAATATACTCATCTCTTCTAATATAACATTTACTTACAAAAATTCTGAAATACTTAAGAGTAGGAATATTACCAAGCCATAGTTCATGAGGGGTCTTACCGGTTTCACCTTTGATGTGAACTTTGTTGAATGTATAGACAACAGTGCTTACTACCTCTCTCCAGTACACATGTGGTAGATTTGCTTCTGATAACATACTTCTTGCTGCATCCAAGATAGTTCTGTTTTTCCTTTCAACAACTCCATTCTGCTGTGGTGTTCGAGGTGCTGATAACTGTCTTTTGATTCCATTCACTTCACAAAATGTATTAAAGTCCTTAGATGTGAATTCTCCTCCTTGATTTGATCTTAAACATTTGATTTTCTTACCAGTTTCATTTTCAACCATTGCTTTGAATAGTTTGAACTTCCCAAGTGCTTCTGATTTTTCTTTGAGAAAAGTAACCCAACACATCCTAGAATAATCATCAATAATTAACATGAAATATCTATCACCTTGTAAGCTTTTAGTTCTAGCTGGACCACATAAATCAGTGTGAATTAAATCAAGAGCATTATTGGATTTTTCTGGAATACTTTTGAAACTAGCTCTAACTTGTTTTCCAAATTGACATTCTTTACAAATTGTATTATGAGGTTTCACAATTTTAGGTAGATCTCTTACTGCCTTAGAAGTACTGATTTTTACCATGCAATCAAAATTTACATGACATAGTCTCTTATGCCATAACCAACTTTCATCTATATGTGCAATTAAGCATGCCTTTTCACTATTATTCAAATGAAAGATATTGCCTCTAGTCTGATTACCGGTTGCAATTTCCAAACCAGTTCTATTCATGATTTTGCATTTTGCATTTTTAAATTGTAATTGAAAACCTTTCTCAACTAATTGACCAACACTTAAAAGATTATGCTTTAATCCTTCAACATAGTAGACATTGTCAGTGTTATGTTTACCATCAAGAGATATTGAACCCTTACCTTTGATTGAACCGACTTTGTCATCTCCAAATCTTACTAAACCTCCATTGTATTCTTGAAAGTTCAAGAATTTACCTTTGTCTCCAGTCATATGATGTGAGCATCCTGAGTCAATAATCCATTCATCCTTTGATTCAACTTTAGCTGCTAGGGCTTGTTCTACCGGTTGAGCAATAGGTGTCGGTTGATCTTGTGTTATAGCAACAAAAACCCATCTATTGTCTGTTGGATCCTCATCAGAATCATCAGTCACACCTTCATCAACAATGTAACAAGATTTATCTTTGTTCTTCTTAAATCTGTATCTTTGATATTTAGGATTAGGTTTGTATGTCCTTCTAGCTTCTTCTCTTAGGCTAGCATGTCTATCAGGGCATCTTGAAGCCATATGACCAATTTTATTGTAGTTAAAACATTTAAAGGGTGCTTTACCTTCATACTTACTTCCAATTGGACCTTTTGGCATTTTCCTTGCAAATAGTGCTTCAAGTTCTTCAAGCTCTTCATTTTCCTTCCTGGTTTCTTCAAGTTCTCTTGCATAAAAGGCTCTCTAGTCTGATTTGTCAAATGATGGAGCAAATGATGTAGATGTTTTAAAGGCTAAATCAGTCTTTATAGTAGCAACATGACCAAATTCCTCAATTTCAAAAGCTGAAAGTTTTCCAATCAATGTATCCCTAGTTACTGATATATTAGGCATTGTTCTCAACTCATTTATAGCAGTAACCTTCATTTTATATGCCGGTGGCAAACCTCTTAAGATTTTTGAAACAATCTCATCCTCACTCAAGGTTCCTCCACAACATTTGATACCTAAAACAATTTCATTTACTCTTTCCATAAAAGCAGAAATCCTTTCATCTTCTTCCATTTTCAGATGTTCAGACCTGACTCGGAAGCTTTCAAGTTTTGCAATTTTGATTGTGGAATCTTCTTCATTCAGTGTTTCCAAATGATCCCAAATAGCTTTAGCAGTAGACCTATCTGATAATCTCATGATTTGTTGATTTGATAATGCGCTCAAAAGTGCTTCTCTTGCTTTGCAATCATTCTCTTCATCTTTGGCTAAGGTAGTTGGAGCAGTCTGACCAGCTACAGCAGCAGTATAACCATTCTTAGTAACTTCCCAGATGTCTTTACAGATGCAGTTCAGATGTGTCTCCATTCTGATCTTCCATATCCCATAGTTGGTTCCATCAAGTTTAGGACTGTCCTTCCTGAAATAATTAGTAGACATTGGATCTCCTCAAGTTGTTAAACTTCTGCAAAAAAAGGACTAAGCTCTGATACCAATTGTTAGGTCCTGGAGACAACTGAGAGGTGGGAGGAGGGGGGGTGAATCAGTTGTCTAATAAATTCAAACCAAAACTAATTAACCACTTAATGCTTAATGCCGGTAAACCAGTTAAGTATGCCGGTAGACAGTGTTAACAATAAATTGCTATACCGGTAAGGATTAATGCATGAAACAAAAACATAAAGTCATCCACAACACGTGACACCAATATTTGTACGTGGAAACCCTATAAAGGGAAAAACCACGGTGGGAAACCTTACCCACAATCAGATGATACTACTGTAGATAGTAAGTGTACAAAAGGGGTTTGCACATGCAAAAAGGCCAACAACCTAGAGCTCACTGCTCAATCACAAATGGGAGTCACACTGACTATAGTTGAATGGTTAAATCCAATAAGAATGTACTGCACAAAATAGCATCTTCATATGCTGGATTCAGTACCGGTGTAATGCTGATATGCTTCTACAAAAACCTAACTTCACCTTCAAATGATGTCTTCGTGTATACCTCTGCTTGATCTTGCATATACCTTCACACAATTCTTTTTCGCATTCCACACTTGATCTTACAAATAAGATCTTACATTTATACCATACCCTAAGACCAATTTTAGTAGGTCGGCTCTACAAGATATTACAATAAAAACATTTTACAAATAACATAATATCTGATGCAATAACCGATTAAACATGTTGGCTTAATGCATTTACAACAATAATAAATCATCTTCATAGCGTGTCATGCTGATCTGGAAAAGATAAACCTATCAGTGTAACCCTAGATAACTTGGACCTATTTGTCGGTAAAAGCAAATATGCAAATATGAATATACCAATGATTATTACTTCAAAATAAAGTGTCCACATGATGTCTTCGACATTACCAAGTGTCTTCCATATCATTCCAGGTACTGGTGAACAATATATCCTACCGGTGAACCATATATCAATAACTGTTGCATAGTTTACTGCTTGCCGGTGAATGTTGCTGGATCTCCAAAGTAGATGTATTCAGTAGGTGTTGACATCAATGACAAAACCATACCAAAATACCAACATAGGCAAGTGAAAATTATTTCGAGCAGTTTATTGACCTAAATGTCCAGCGGTGAGCAAGTGGTTTGTTTTACAAAGGTAGCCAAATGAAAGGAATAAAGCTTATTAAATCATTTTAATGGATTGATTAATTACTAAATATTTAAATCATTTAATAATAATGATTTAATGAAGGGGGTAAAAGCCATTATATTATTTTAATAATATAAGGGCATCATGGAGGCAGAATTCGGTTAAGTCATCTTGAAAATGTCTCAGCTTGCATGATGGCCCTGTATAGGTTAAGCATGAGGGAGAGTGGGAAAATGAGAGTTATTATTGAAAATCTCCAGCAAAGGAAAGAGTAAACAAATCATTTAATCTTTGATCCTTTCATTAACGGACCCCCCAAATCATAAAAAAGGGACATAGGCTAAAGACTTTTTAAAAAAGCGACATGAGAAGGCGGAGAGCTCATGTGGGCCGACAAGTAGTGTAACGCTTTTACCTCAGCACCCCACACAACATTTTAAGCAGCCAGGGATGAAGTGCGGGTTGGCAGAAGGGGTTGGGAAGCCCATTCCCTGCTACCCCGCGGCCCGAAGGTAGACGCATGGAACATGCTGTGGGGAAAGTAACGGAGGGAGGAGAGAAAGTTCTCTCCCGCCACCCCGCAAGTCAAAGGGGAGCCTAATAGAAGCTGTTTAGGGTGAGGAAGATACTCAGGATGACTAGCCGCCCCACTATCCTGCGTATTTTCCATGATAGAACGTAAAGCAGTGCGGGGCAAAAAACAAAAGGTTAGGGTGAAATGTGAGACGTATGAAGAATGATAGACGCCCAGTTTGATCCGATCCCGAGTTCCACAAGATGCAAATGAATGATGTGTTCTGAGATGCAACAATATAATGAATCGATGGGCCCTCTTGCCCAATGCCAAAGCAAACCATAGGCATGTATTCCAAATGGATTGTGCAGGGAGGTAGAGACGATGCAAGAGTGGCATCGACCCTTAGTATAATTGCACGATACACCCAGGAAGGATTTGCGAAAGGAATGCAATGGTTGTGCAACAGGAACAGTAAAGATAAGCTTTGAATGCGGAAACGTGGTAGAGGAGAGATGTCTTATCAATTGGGCAACATTTCTTCTGTGAAGACTGTGTGGAGGGTTTTACAGCAACTGAACCAAAAATTGATTGGTGAAGTTTGAAGGGCTTATGCTTGAGCGATGGTGGTGAGAATGTATAGTGAATGCCGGAGTTTTGTCTTGCACAACTGAGTTCATTATTCAAGCGCAGAGAATAATTATTGAATCCGCTGGAAGGGTTGTCGAGTGTGATCAAACATTTGCATTGACTGCATCGATTGGGCCAGCTGTAATTGTTGAATGGGCACATTCTTTATTTTCACAGGCAAATTAAAAAGTTATCAAATGTGTTATGCACTGGGAGGGTCGAAATCTATTCACGTCTTTGATGCGCGAACTATTAAATTCTGCAATCTTAGGGCTTGCTCATAATAGTGAGAACGATGACCTTCTTTCACTGGGTAAGGAGGAGATTTAAGCAACGACACAACTATTTTAGGAATGTTACCATGATTTTGCTCCAGTCCCATTCATCCTTGGCATCATCTATCTGATAGTGTATGTTCAACGGTAAAGGGCAAAATCTACGCAAGGTAATTAAAAAAAAGGGGCGGGGATGTATCTGCAACACGCGGGGCAATGAGATATACAAAGCTTTGCATCCACCAAGTTTAGGGAAACGACAACGGCATGGGTTTTGGGGCATCGTTCGGTATTCATGCAGAAGTTATTTGCAGTGAATATGGAGCTCGATGCTATGTGTTGTGTGTTGGTTTCCTTTCAAGTCATCATGTCTAGACAGGGTGTGATATCGTAGGTGCAATGATCGCAAGATATATTCCCATAGTGTATGTGCTATTGAGGGCATCGCACAAATGACACATCGAAGAGTAAGTTCTAGAATCTTTCAAGTAAATGCATTTTGCAGAGAATGCGCAGAAGTCAAACCCTGTGCCAAATATTGGAGCAAAGCAAGGCTTGCGATCTGTTCGATGCAAATATGGTCTCACGGGGTACCAAGCCTGTAGAATCGACATAATGCCATTACAGAAATACACGATGGATTTAATAATTTTGCAAAGCTTGCAAGCAAGATGCAATGGCAGGTTGTAATCAGTTGATAACGCCAATGCTGAAAGTTGGGATGTGAGGTGGATCATTGAAGCAATTGAGGGAGTCCAGATGAGAAAATGCAGCGTGGAAAAGTTATCTCCTACGCACACAGAGATATAATAGCCTTCTTAATCTATTATTGAGCGGGTGTGTTTGTTTATAGTCTTTCTAAGAACCTCGAAGGAATTCCTTCTGCATTTTTCATTGCTGTTTTGTATTGGAACGGGCAAAGAGAGGCGTTTGGGGCCCTGGTCAGTGACGGGAGTATTTTGTCAAGCCAATAAATGTTTATTGAAGGGCATATTGTAAAGTTCATAGAATGCTGATTATTGGTAACCAATGAAAGAGATGTGAACATATTTAATACCCTGGCTATCACAAGGATATAAATCATTGATGCTCCGATCATTGTTAGACTTTTGTCATAAGTATTGACTAAAGGTGAAAATCCATTCACCATGTGTAGAAGCAAAGTAAAATAACTTCACTCAAATATTATCCAGGGTCTTTAGTTTCATTCGTGGATGAAATATAAGGATACATAATAGGGGTGAGTGAATATATATATCAATAAGGAGGAAATGATTTTCACCTAGAGTTGCAAATAAAATGCAGCAAGGGTATTTTTGTGAAGAGTGAAGGTATGTCGAAACTGAAAGCTATCAAAATGGGGTATTTTTAAATCTGAGATTTTCTTTGAAGGGGGTATTTTTGCTAAATCTAAAAATTATTTTTGCATAGAAAGGAAAAGTGTAGAAAATATAAATAACAGAGCATCTTTTCAGTAATGGGAGGCTTTTTGTTATTTTGAACATGTGAAAAGGTGTAGGCTAAAAGTCAGATACTAACTTTCACAAATGGGGAATTTTCTCAGTTTTCTAGCTGAGATGGAAAATTTTCAGTTTTGGGCGAGAGGTGGACAACGACTGCATATAGCAATATTGGTCAAAGTGCAGAAAGTGGTGTGACGAGTGACTTCAAGATGGCATTTTTTCAGATTTTTGAGAACTTTTCCAGCAAGGGTCAGAGGTGCAATTTCAAGAAAAAATTATGAAAAAAAGAGAGGATTCAAAATGCAGATTTCAAAGGAAAAGACAAGTCATTTTTCTCAAGATTCTTTTAGGTCTTCTTCTCTTGAATGTATATTTTTTCCCTTCTTCTCAGTTTTGAAATTTCTGAATGCAAGTTTTTGTAAGTGTTGGAAGTAAGACTTCCATGCACAGTTCTGAGCTTAGAGTAGTTTGAGGTAGTTTGAGTTTTTCTTATTCAACATGTAATATTTTGCTTTCAAATAGTTATAGCCAGCATAAAAGCAAGTTTTATGAGTTTTCTAAGGTTGTATCCTTCTTGTATTGGTATCATTTTATGAAATAGAAGATCAAGGATCATTTTACTTTGTCCCAACAAGGTTGGTGTCATTTTGTCTTCAACTTCTCTTTGAGGAAGAGATTAAAATGCCTATGATAAAATGAAGAATGGTGTGATGTATATGTAGGGTTTTCAAGTATGGTTGCAGGAAAGCTTCAATGGAGAGTGTTGATGTCATGCATTAATCCTCAAAACTAGTTGGTTATGTTCATTCTATTTGGATTCATTGGTTACTTGTTATAGGTTGACTCTGCTTCTGTAATAAGGCACTAGTCATGGGGATTGGTTTCAATTTTCAGAATCATTCCTTTAATCAAATCTCTTTTATTTTTTGCATTAGGAGTAGGATTAGTGTAGAAGCCCAACCTCAATGAGTGCCTAAATGCATATAGACTAAGGTTAAAGCCAACACCAAGAGTGTATCCATCTTGCTTGGTATCTTTCATTGGGATGATCTATTGTAATTTGTAATGTCAAGAGTGTAGGAAGCTGAAAGTTGTTTAAACATTGCATAGGTTGACCCGCCTTGGTCTCATAGAGCCAAAAGTACAGGAGACCTTAGTCTTGTGACCGAGTCTTGTTCAGTTGGCCAAATCCTTTTTTGAGATTGTTGATGAGTTAGTGGCAATTCCTCTAGGACTTGGAGACTATTGATTTGGGAACCAAGAACACCTTCTTTGCCTAAGAGGAAAGGGAGGAAAAATAGAAGATAAAAATAGGGTTAAGGGGCTTTGATAAGATGCCCCAAGGCTTTGAATAGGCTAGAATAAAAGGCTAATGAAGCAGTGTGGTTGGATGTAGGAGGATCCTGCAATTTTGGGATCACAAGAGCATTGGCCTCCCACCATGACATTGCAGAGTCATTTACATAGCGACAAGCAGGCTCTACTAGCTTGGTGCATGTTGGAGTTCGTTGCATAGTAGCCTCGGATTCAATGTCACTTTTCCATGATGACAACATTAGTTGAGTGCTAGAACAATGAGACGCGCACCTTCCACCTGCCTATAGGTGAAGCCAAAATCACACTTCTTGATGTTTGGTGGATCTTGAAGGTGTCGATTCATGGGATTATAGTGTCTGAGTATTGATTAGAGGGGGACAAGTGGTACCTTCAAAGTGTCTACAAGACAAATGATTTGCCTCTGGAATGGACACGGATGGTGCTCGAGCTAGCGATGGAGTGATAGAGGAGGATCCCACAACTAGTGTTGTTCATGTGTGGCCTGATCAATGGGAGGATAATGCCCAACCTCAGTGGGCACAATTTTTCTATAGTGTGGTTTAGGTGTTTGTATTATATGCTTGACGATGGAGTCTATTTTTCTTGGGATGCTATGATACTAGAGCAACTATATCATGATATGCACATGTGTGTTTATCAAGGTTATAAGAACCTTGGGATGGGTGTCACGCTTCTCCACATATGGGCATGGGAGCACATAGCAGTGACTCGACCACTAGGAGTATAGGCATGAAGGAGAAGATATCCCTATGTGGACAGATATAAGGGACATCTACACTACACCTAGGTTGGTGTTATCTAGTTTTGGCAACAATTTTTTTATGAGATGATGGATTTTACATGGCAGCCATTCAGAGATTGTGAGCAATGGAGTCAAGACATTTTTCTTTCTTGGGTTTAGACTCTATGTTGGTTGTTTGGGTAGACTATACACATCATAGACTAGTACCTGTTGCACATGGTGATGAGATAGTTTGGAGTGCAGGAAGACATTGTGGGCAAGGAGTGCACTCATCCTCGAATTACCAAAGAGACTGTGACATGGGGTGATGATGTCGGGTCGTTTGAGTCCACATTAGTTGGATAGATGTAGAGACCATTCTTTGAGATGAGTTTTGGGATATCGTTGATCTAGGTTGCATTAGAGCATACACAGCATGGTGGGAGGCCCATAGGCTTATTCACCTCACTATACTAGGAGTTTTGGAGGCAGATGGGATTGCACCATCGACTGATGAAGTGGTTGGGGGCGAGGGGGATGGAGTAGGAGAGGCAGGAGCAACGAGAGGAGCTAGGGTCAAGCGGTGAGCTCCACGAAGAGGAGGGAGGGGACAGGTGCAAGTACCCCTACAAGTATAGGTACAGGCTCCAGTAGAGCAGGCAGGGCTAGCTCCACAGGTTGAGAGACCACCAACAGTTCAGGCACAGGTAGAGCCGATGGAGGTATAGGTGGAGAGAGGGAAGGCACATGGACATATTTCTTAGGTCATTTTGTATCAGGCCATTTTGGTGAGGGATATAAAGAGATCTTGAGCCCAGAGCCTATAGGATCAGTTAGCAGTAGAGAGGGATAGGGCAAAGAAGGAGAGCCAGAGTTGACAACCTTTAGACTGAGCTAGACAGGGTGAGGGCGGAGAGGGAAGCCTTGAGGATGGATCTCGAGGCTACCATAGTCGAGAGAGACAACTATAGGACTGAGGTAGAGACTACCTTAGAGATACTAGAGGCAGCTAAGGGAGGAGCCACGACAAAGGAGATGAGGAGGATGGACGGGGAGTTGCAGGTACTGAAGGCACAACTGACTAGAGCAGAGGCAGTTGCTACCTGCCTCTAAGGAGAGAGAGATATTTCTCGACAGCTATCAATTCGTGGAGGATTTGTTTTTCTTTCGCAAATATTACATGTGCATACTATTAAATTGAGAGGATGGAATGAGAGACCCAGTATTACAAGGATCTATATCATCAGGTGGTGCCAGTAGATCAGAGGGTAACATCATATACAAAGAGTGTCTACTCACATAGGACAAAGAGAAAGCAGTTAGACGCATATGTTGGGATGAGGGCACCACGACCACGTCTAGGAGGACCATCTGATGTAGGTGACAAGGAGAGCGTTAGATAACTCTTAGCTATTTGTGTGACATTTTGACCCTTCGGGAATTTTCATTATATCATGATTGGACACATTATTTATTTATTTTTGATATATATATGAGATGAGATATGGTTTTTGGTTGAGATGCATATGTGTACTTTATTATAGACATTTGTGATGTTTGATGGATATGGATAATTTATGATGCATGTATGAGGATTAGCTTATATGTTTTTGATGCAGGATGGATGTATGCCTATATAATGTATGCACATGCTTATTGGTTTTGTTTTAGAATGCTATATTACTAACATGCTTTGGGTGCAGGATGAATGCATGATGTTTATGTGATGTGTGTGATTTTTTATATGAGATGATTATGTCTAACCTATGATGTATGTAGGATGTGATATGGATGATGGTGATGATGTATGATTTATATGTGTATGTGATTATGACATGAGATAAATAATTAATGTAGTGAAACTAAATGATATGTGACTTTATGATATGCGTAATGAGATTATTATATTTATTATGATGTGGAATGAAAATATACATATGACATTATGCAAAATGGGATAACTATATTGCCTAAAATGAAATGTGATGAATTCTAATGAATCAACCCAAATGAAATGCAATTATATATTATAATCAATGATCATAAATGAAATGCAAATATAAAAGATGACCCTTATGGATATATGAGATATAATGAACCCTAATGAAAATGGAATTCGAATGCATCATGCAACTAAATGGTAATCTACATCTAAAATATATGAGATGACGTAATGATAATAATCATGTAAAATGTACACGTGAAATGGCCTAATGCAAAAGATGAATGTTGATATGACGTGTAATGATAATGCGAATGCACATGGAAATGCAATGAAATAGCGATGGACAATTTTTTATAATGAGCCAACCATAATAAAATGAATAAGATGAGATGGATGGAAGGAGGGAAAATAAATTAATAATTTGGATTCTCCAAGGTGAATGATAGGAGTGAATGAAGGGAAGGGGGGAGGGTTGGTTTTCTTGTTGTATAGATGTGGAGAGCAAACCTAGTTTGATTTTGCCAAATATCATCTACACCACTGATTATAGGAATCAGGATGTTTGTGAAGATCCAAGGCATGGACTAGACTTCCAGACAATAGATATCTCAATGCACACAAGCTCGCAAACATCATGATGGTGTAAATGCGAGAGTGCAAGATCGTATAAGAGAAACCCTCAAACATACCATACCACAAAAGATGCTCCAATATACACCAACCCAAGACATACCAAGATATAAGATGATCATGGTATCCCTAGATAGGAGTAGTCATAGGAAACAAAATGTAAAAACAAAAGAAAAAAGAGAACATCATGCAAACAACATACACATGGCCAACTAATATCTCTTCCCAAGAGTAGGACTAGGATTTTGTTAACATGCCAGACATGGGAAGGATGC
Source organism: Cryptomeria japonica (assembly GCF_030272615.1). NCBI lineage: Eukaryota > Viridiplantae > Streptophyta > Pinopsida > Cupressales > Cupressaceae > Cryptomeria > Cryptomeria japonica. The sequence goes on along the minus strand of NC_081405.1, from coordinate 265,032,470 downwards.
ATCCCGATGGGAAAAGGTGACTGGTAGGACTGGTTTAGGCAATAGAGAATATGGAGGTGCAAGTGGATGTCGATATGGAATTTGATACCTGAGATTGGGTTAGCATGGTGTGGATGGGTGTTTGGGTGATGCGCAAGTCAAGAAGAAGCTCATTTTAATGGGATAAGTTCAGAAAGTGGGGATAAGCTCAGTGTAATGGGATAAAATGTTTGTGTATTAGGACAATCCTTATTCATAGCTTGGACGAAAACTCAACATCTCATCAGGGGGAAGTGAAGAATCAAGGTGATTTATGTGGGTGATCTAGAAGGAAAAGTACCTGCATAGATAAGGGGAGTGCATGATTGGCTAAGTGGTGAATTAATGGCTTAAATGACTAAATAAATATGAATGTTGGATGGGGGAAGTAATGAAAGATGGGATGAGGAGGTAGATGATGGATTGGATAGTGAATTAATGGCTTACATTACTAAATAAATATGGATGATGGACAAAGGGAGGTAATGCAAATAGGTAGGATGAGTTTCCAAAGAGACAGTGGATCTGATTTATTTACCTTGATGCCTGGAAGTAGGATTTCACCAAGGTACTTGTCCATAGCACCACAAAGTAGTTTTCACTAATGAGTGAACTGATTTTTCTTTACTTTTTTTCTTTTTTGTATTTTTTTATGATTTTATGATTTTTTTGATCTTTTATTTTTATTTTTGAAAACCTGTAACCTCTGAAGACTAGGCATAGAATTTCTTTAGATGCATGATTTTCATGGGCTCATCCAAAGGATCTCCTTCAAGTGTAGCCAACTGATAAGTTCCTGATCCATACTTTGCAGTGATGACATAGGGTCGAAGCCAATTAGGCTCAAACTTGCCTTTGTTTTCATGGTCTTGAATATTTTTCTAATTTTTCAGAAGGACAAAGATCACCAATGTCAAATTCCCAGGTCCTAACTTTCTTGTTTTAGCTCAGTCATAGGTAATATTGATATACTCGGAGGTGATTTAAGGCCTTGAGACACCTTTCATCCAACAATTTCAACTCTTGTAATCTAGCCACTCTATATTCTTCATCTGGAAGGATGTTCAACAGTGATAAACAAAGTGAGGGGATCTCAATCTCAAGGGGTAAGATGACTTCAGATCCAAGACTAAGGAGTATGGTGTAGTTCCTGTGGGGGTGCAAATTCTTGTATGGTAGGCCCAAATGGTGGGGGATGGAGTTGCAAGTGCCAATCACAACCAACTTCATTGATTGTTTTCTTGAGGATTTTGATAAGAGTTTTATTTGAAGCCTCAACTTGACAATTACCTTGTGGGTAGTATGGAGTGGAGAAGCGATATTGAATGGTGAATTTTTGGCACAATTCTTTGAATTCCTAATATTTGAAGGGTCTACCATTGTTTGTAATAATAACTTTAGGGATTCCATAGTGGCAGATTAAGTAATTTAGGATAAACTTGGAAAATTGTTTGCCAATGGTAAAGGTTAGGGGTATGGCTTCCACCCACTTGGTGAAATATTCAATGGTGGTTATTATAAACTTGTGGCCATTGGATGAGGTAAGATGGATTTTTCCTATGAGATCGATCCCCCACTGTGAAAAGGGCTAAGGTGTAATAAATGATTGCATATCTTGAGAAGGTGCATGAATCTTGTCACCATGCTTCTCACAAGGGATACATTTCTTCACATAGTGGTAATTATCTTCTTCCATTGTGGGCTAGTAGTATCCGGTGCACAAGAGCTTCATAGCCAAAGTGAGACTGGTTGAGTATGCTCCACAAATACCTTTGTGTACTTCATGTAGTGCTCATTTAGCCTCCTCTTTATCTAAACACTTTAGGAGGGAGCTATCAAATTTCCTTCAAAATAGGGTATCATCAAGGATGGTATAGTGATCAGACCAACAAATGAATTATTGTTGTTGGGTTTCAGTAAGGTGAGGAGTGACTAGGGAATTATGACCAACAATGACACATACCATGTCTAATTCAGGGACATCATATGCTGGTACTAAAAGATGCCCGACCAACAACTCATATCTCTGACTATTTGCAGATATCTATAGGAGAGAACCAATTGTAGCCATTGTGTTGGCAACTCTATTGTTTGTCCTAGGAACTTGTTCATATTGGATAAGAGTGAAATTATACTTTGTCTTTGACCATGCGATGATAGGGGACAAACTTGTCATCCTTTGTCAGATACTCATCATTAAATTGCTTAATGATAGGTCAAGAATCTCCATAGACTTGTATTTCTATGATCTTCCATTGGATAGCTAAACGGAGTCCAGTAATAAGAGCTTCATACTTTTCTATGTTGTTTGTGCATGCAAAGGCAATCACCTTAGGAATGCAATCACCTTGAGGTGTGATTAGAAAGATATCTACTCTCGATTCATGTTGCATGCAAGAATCGTCAAAGTATAACTGCCATTGGGTTGATTGTGTGACACTCATGATGGAATCATTAGGGAATTCTATTATGAGAGGGTGATCTCCTTGAAGGGGCGCATCAGAAAATTAATCTGCTATAATTTGTCCTCTTATTGCTTTTCTATCCATATACTATATGTTGAACTCACTTAGTAACATAACCCATTTAGTTATATGCCCTATGAGAGAAGTTTTAGACAACAAGTACTTGAGAGGATCAATTTTTGCTATGAGTTTGATCTTGTTGTTAAGCATATAGTGGCAAAGATTTTGAGTGTTGAAGACCACTACAAGGCAAGCTCTTTCTATGGGAGTATAATTGAGTTCATATCCCATAAGGGTACGACTGATGTAATATATTGCATGCTCTTTTCCTTTGTCATCAGTTTGTGTGAGTAATTCCCCCAAAGCCATTGTAGTTGTTGATGTGTACAGAGAAGGGGTTGTCCTTATATAGCTAACATTAATACTGGAGGGGAGGAAAAATACTCTTCCAGCTTATCAAAGGCCTTCTGACATAAGCAATCCCATTTAAACTTGTTGTCCTTATGGAGGAGATGTGCAAAAGGATGGCACTTGTCTGCAAGTTGTGATATGAACCAACAAATATATTGAAGCTTGCCCTGTAGACTGTGAAGCTTCCTGAGTGTCTTAGGGGGAGGCATTTCCATGATTACTTTAACTTTGGTTGAGTCTACTTTGATTCCTCTACGAGAGACTATGAATCCCTACAACTTTCTAGATGTGACCCCAAAGATGCACTTCTTAGGGTTAGGGTGCAACTTATATTTCTCTAGTATTTCAAATATTCTTCTCAAGACACAAATATGCTCTTCATGTGTCTTAGATTTGCCTAGGAGGTCATCCACATAGTCTTCCATAATGTTATGAAAGAGATCATGGAAGATTGTTGTCATTTCTCTCTGATAAGTTCCACCTGCATTCTTTAATCCAAAGGGCATGACTTGATAACAAAATGTTCCCCAAGGAGTGGTGAATGTTGTCTTGTGTTGGTCTTCTTTAGTGATCTAAATCTAATTTTACCCAGAGAAACCATCCATTAAGGAAAGCATCTTGTGTCCAGCTTTTAGGTCTATAATCATGTCTATGTTAGGCAAGGGGAAATCATCTTTCAGACATGCTTTGTTGAGGTCCTTGAAGTTTGTGCAAATCCTTATACCTCCAACAGGCTTGCTGACAGGTACAATATTTGAGACCCACTCAGGATAATAAATGGGTTTGATGAATCCAACATCCAACATCTTCTATATTTCTGCTTTAACCAGGAGGACAACCTATGGATTCATCTTGTAGAGCTTTTTTTTCACTGGTTTAGCATCTAGTCTGACAACAAGGTTGTGTACTACTAGTTTTGGGTCAGGGCTTGGCATATCAACATAGGACTAGGCAAAGTTGATTTGTGTCTCTTTGAGGAAACTTAGGAAATTTTGTTTCTCTTGATCTGTAAGAGACTTTGTGATGAGCACATTCTTTAGATTATCATCTATACCCATGTTGATGTTGTCAATTTCTTCAATCAACAATGATGATTTCTCCTAATAGGGGGGAAACATGATAGGAAATTCAAGTCCCTCATCTTCTAGTGCCTAATCAAAGTTTTCACTAGAAGATACATCCTTTATTTTTTACTTTTTCCGAGTTCAAAGGTGCCTCGGAGAAGTTTTCACTAGGGGACTTCTGGTTTTTCTTTTGATTTTCAATTTTGCAACTGAGGGAGTTGATCTGATTACCAAAGTATGCCTCCATGTTAAGCTGGATTCCATTTATAGACGTGTGATCCTCAAGGTCTCGCATATTGAGTAATTCCAAGAGGGCATTATCATCAACATATATGTTAAAGGTAGGTGGTCCTCATTCGTCCCAATCAATGAGTTTGGGGTGGACGAGTTGAATTTCTAATAGGGTGGAAGGGGTGATGAGGGTGATGGTGTTAACATAGGTATCATCAAATATATTTTAAAGGTATTCGAAAGGCACTTCGGTGAACTCCTCTTCATCAAAGTCTTCGAATTCAGAAGGAGGGTCTATCAAGGCACAAATGATAGTAACCTTAGGCACTGATGAGTAACCCAAGCCCCTATTATTCTTGTATGAGACTGGAGAGATGTGTTCTTTCCTTCCTTGTTCTTGAGGTCCAAGACCATGTCCTATTTAGCTCAACTTGTCTATTATAGAAGATGCCTTAGGATATATTTGCTTGGGAATATCTATTGGAGCTTCATTTTCTTCTCGATACAACCAAGAATTGACATCAGTTTCCAATCTCTCTTCATCAAGGGAGACCCATTGCTCGAAGATGGTATTTTTGTATTTCATGGTGCGCTTCTTTAAGTTCTTGATTTATTTAGGTCTTCCATATGACATAGGAGAGGGAGTAAGTTGACCCACATAGAGTGCATTTTGAAGTGTGTATTCTCCACAACCATTGTCAATAATATTGACCTTGATCTCAAGTTGGGAGGAGGTGGATGCAACATTTGAAGGATCAATCAGAGGTGGAGGAATATTTCTATTGAGTGGGAAATGATAAGGGTGTTTCCCTTCAAGGAGTTTGCAATACTGAAAAGGTTGTAGATCAGTTGGAATGGTGCTCTCTCTACCAATGTAAGGGAATTTAAATTATTGATGATAGGTGGATGGTTGGATTGAATGTAATGGATCCACAAACAACCAAGGAGGATCTTGTAGGGGAGATCAAGGTCTAAGACTTGACTTGTAGTTTCCACCATTGCAGGGCCCACTTGAAGAGGTAGTGTTATAGTGCCTTCAGAGACCCTTTATGCATCATCATAAGCTTTAATTGTGATCTTGTTAGATGTGTCGTCAGCCAAGTCTTCAAAGATACCAAGTGTTAGGATAACCGGTGAACAACTGAGAGGGGGGGTGAATCATTTGTTAACAAATTATGAAATTTTAAGCACATAAAACCTTTTACCAGAATGCATAAACCAAATGCTGGAATAGAAGGTATATTAATTAATCACACACATAAATCATAAACCAAATACCATGCATCCAGAACACATAACACCAAGATTTGTACGTGGAAAACTCGGTAAAGGGAAATACCATGGTGGTAAGCCTACCTATAGTCAGATGATTCTTCTGCAGTAAGTAGGTGATTACAATAAGGAGCTTGCACATGTAGGAAGGCCAATAGCCTAGAGCACACTTCTCATCACAAAAGGAGCCTCACTGACTACAAAAGATATCCAAACTACAATCCAGAAATAAGAATGAACTGCAAGAATAGCATCTCCTATACCTAAGTATAGTTCTGGTTAAGATCAATGTCGGAGGTCTTAAACCTCTTACACAAACCCAATTTGATCACCTATGATTGACCAAAACCTCTGCATATGATTACAACTTTATTCGCACTCAAATAATCCCATAACCACAACTAATGATCTACAAAGAGTTCTTACATCATATTTATACCAATCCAAGACCTAAACAATTAGGTTGGCCACCTAAAAGATAATACAACAAATCCATTACATAGACCCGCAAACCAATGATAATCCAAGTCGGCCTAAGACTGAATAACATTAACCAAACAATAAATCCAACCAGTAATGCATTGAGAGCATCCACCAACACGTTACATAAACCGGTCCATAACCTAGTAGAATAAGACTAGACCTAAAATAGGTCACCATAAGCCAAATGAAATACCACCAATCAACTGGAACACAAACACGATAACCATCAATATCCTAAAAACCTTCTAGAAGCTGCACCAACACCACTTATAGAATCCATCAAAAGATCTTCAACAAAGCTCTACTAGTAGAATCCTTACCAATAACCAAAAGGCTTCCTAGAGCATATGATAACTTTTGGATCACTAAATCTCAAACCAAATGAATGTGACGCACATCTAAATAACATGAATGATTGAACCAAACCAATTCCACCAATCGGAATATACTGGAGACAAATCTCTTGATCATCATCAAAGTCAAACCACTCTATCGGAACCCGATAGATAACCAAAGAAGCTAGTGTTGACATCAATGACAAACATCAATGCAACACATAATGAATTCTTCCAAATTGCCAACAATCTCCCTCTTTGGCATTAATGGCAACACTAGATCTGACAAACATCCAAGTGCCAAGAAGTGACAAACAAGTCCCCCCCAATAGAAGACATCCAATCAAATGATATAACAATGAAGTTCTGAACCAAATAACCAAACCATAGACCAAACTCTCTATGTGACTGATATCCATGTTAAGATCTATTTTCACATGTATATCTCTCCCCCTTTGACATCAATGCCAGAAATTTGACATAAACATTTAAAAAAATCATAAATCCTTTGAACCACATAATTGACTACTCCCCCTGAGTAGTAGAATCATCACATCAATTCAGAATGAATAATAGTTTTGATAATGCATACCAGACTAATGCCAATCAACATCAATCAAGTCTCAACCGAAGGGGCAAAGACCCCCAATCTGCCTCTAAAGTACTCGAATGATTCCTTGGGCAAAGGTGTAGTGAAGATATATACAATCTTCTCTTTAGTGTTCACATAAACCAATATGACTTCATTTTCTTCCACCTTTTCCTTCAAATAATTATACTTGATTGATATGTGCGTTGTCTTAGAATGAAATATCATATTATTTGATATGTCAATAGCAGCAGAGTTATCACAGTGAATAACTACCGGTTCAATTTGAGAAATTAAACACACCTCTTCAGCTCCCAATCTTCTCCTTGTCATCACTCCTTTGCTCTTGTCTCCAATGATTCAATTTTCTAAATGATTCAACCTTACATACCTAGGAGTCTTCTGAATTTCTGTTTCTCTGCTCTGATCTTCAGTTACTGTTGAATTTTTTGATACTGCTGGGGTAACTAGTTCAACATTTTGTTTTGGTACAGGTGTTACCAGTTCAGTTATTGATCATTTCCATTTTGGTTTCTCTCTCATAAATTTTGATTTGACCTTTGTACTTCTCATCTACCTTGACATTAGTGCTCTCCATAATTCTCTGCAATCTTTTGTTATAACATCTATATGCTTTGCTTTCATTTAAATAACCAAGAAATATTCCTTCATCACGTATAGGATCAAACTTTCCAATGGAATCATCTCTTTTGATATAACATTTACTACCAAAGATTCTGAAATACTTAACTATAGGTGTATGACCAAACCATAACTCATAAGGTGTCTTACCGATGTCTCCTTTGATATAAACTCTTTTGAATGTGTACACCGCCATGCTCATAGCTTCTCTCCAATAGATATGTGGCAAATTAGCTTCCATCGTCATAGATCTAGTTGCATCCAGGATAGTTATGTTCTTTCTTTCCACAACACCATTTTGCTAAGGTGTCCAAGGTGTAGACAACTGTCTCCTTATCCCATGTTTCTGACAATGACATTTAAATTCATCAGTTGTGAATTCACCACCCTGATCGGATCTTAAGCATTTGATCTTCAATCATGTCTCTATCTCAACCAAAGCTTTAAATTTCTTGAATTTTTCAAAGGCTTCAGATTTCTCCCTTAGAAAAGTAAGCCACATCATTCTAGAATAGTCATCAATGATTAGCATAAAATATTTATCACCCTGAAAACTTCTTATTCTAGCAGGACCACATAAATCAGTATGAACAAGATCAAGAACATCATTAGATTTGTCTTGTATATTCTTAAAATAAGTTCTGACTTGCTTTCCCATTTGACATTCCTTACATACCAGATTATGAGGCTTCATAATCTTAGGTATATCTCTAACTGCCTTAGTTGAACTGATCTTTACAATACAATCCAAATTCACATGACACAACCTCTTATGCCATAGACAACTCTCATCAATATGTGCAATCAAACATGTCTTCTCATCGGAGTTCAAATGAAAGATGTTACCTCTAGTCTGAGTACCAGTTGCAATCTCGACCAATCTAGATCTGTTGATGATTTTGCATTTTCCATCCTTGAACTGTAATTGAAATCCCTTATCCACCAATTGACCTACACTCAAAAGATTATTCCTTAAACCTTCAACATAGTAAAAATTATAAGTATTATGCTTACCATCCAATGATATAGTTCCTCTTCCTCTGATCATGCATGCCTTGTCATCTCCAAATCTAACAAAACCACCATCAAATTCTTGCAAAGATAGAAACTTCCTTTTATCTCAAGTCATATGATATGAACATTCATTGTCAGCCTAAGACCGAAACAACATTAACCAAATAATAAATCCAACCGGTAATACATTGGGAGCATCCACCAACATGTTACAAAAAACCGATCCATAACCTAGTAGAATAAGACCAAACCTAAAATAGGTCGCCATAAGCCAAATGAAATACCACCAATCAACTGGAACATGAACAAGATAACCATCAACATCCTGAAAACCTTCTAGAAGCTGCACCAACACCACTTATCAAATCCATCAAAAGATCTTCAACGAAGCTCTGCCAGTAGAACCCTTACCAGTAACCAAAAGGCTTACTAGAACATATGATAGCTTCCGGATCACCAAATCTCGAACCAACTAAATGTGACACGCATCTGAATAACATGAATGAACGAACCAAACCAATTCCACAATCGGAATATACCAGAGACAAATCTCCTGATCATCATTAAATTCCAACCACTCTACCGGAACCTGGTAGATTATAAAAGAAGCTAGTGTTGACATCAATGACAAACATCAATGCAGTACATAATCAATTCTTCCAAACTGCCAACACCAAGTTGTTTGATCAATTTATATGTACATAGGTTTAGACCAAATCAACCATCAATAAGGATTCTCTTGATTTTAAGATTTTGGACAATAGCCTCAATGTGAAGGGGTTTATTGTGGGATGGGTATGTAGAAGGAGTGTCCTTGGATGTGAAAATGATGTGGTGTTGTGCAACAAGGTTGCCAATTAATGCATGGAATTGGTTTGCGTAAATGTGATCTGGGACATGAGATTCCATTAGGGATTGTTCAAGTATCTCCTTATGAATAAGTGAAGTCTTGAGGAGTTCTAAGATGGAGATTTATGCATGCATCTTATTGATATGGTCAAGGATATTGTAACGATGGGTAGATGACATGGGGGCTTGCGGAGGATTACTCTCTCTCTATGAGTAGTGACGTTACAGTCATTTTGAGAAGATGAGGTGGAAGATGAAGAACCTTGAATGAGTATCTTTTCTTGGAAGGGTCAACTTGATGATTGTGAGGGAGGGGCACCTTGAATAATTACCCTAGGCTTGTGAGAAATTGATGGGGGGTCCACTCCTCATATTGTAATGGTATTGGCATGGGTATCAACGGGCTCTATGCGGCCTACCAAGGATTCAAAGCCAGTGACATAGCTGGTCTAATCCTACTGGACCTCATGAGATGATGAAGCTTTATTTTTTATCATGCTTAAGAAAGGGATCCTAGTACATCTTAAGTTTTTCATTTGAGTTACTAGGTTTAGTGGTTGCAACCTCAACATCACCTTTGTCAAATAGGTTTTGGACGTAATTCTTAAGTTTCATTCACTTGCTAGTATCATGACCTTGGACACGATAGTATTCACAATATTCATTCTTATTGTACCATCTAGGTTCTAGTTGATTTGCATCAAAAGGGCAATTCATCAGAAATACAACAACACTAGCCTTAACAAGCTTTTGGAAGATGACCTCTATTGGTTAGGCGAGCGGGGTATGCTCATGTTGGGATTGATTATTGGAACGGGGAGATCGACCTTGAATGGAGATATTAAATTGTAGGGTTGGGATTGGTTGCATGGATTGGATTGGGTTTTGAATTGATTATTGGTGTGGTGGGGATGGTCATAGTTTGAATGCGCTTAACATCAGTGACTCCAACATTAATGACATTTTAATTTTTAGACCAATACTTGGGCTTTTCATTATATGAGGAAGAACCTTGATTAGATTTTTGACAAGATTTCAATGTTCCTTCCTCTCAGAGGATGCGGTCTAAGGCTAGCCCTTTCTTAGTGATTTTATCGAAAGAGTCTAAGAATTGAGAGGTCAAGGGGCGAAACATTTATGGTACCCAATTACATATAGACAAATCAATTTGGTATGACTCGAGCTATCCCAAGGGAAATTTTTGATGAGATGCTGCCACCTTTGGAGGAAATTAGCAAAGGTTTCTTCAGGCCTATGCTTTGTGTCGCATAGGTCCATCATAGAAGCATCATTCTCAATGTTATATGCATAATGGGATACAAAATTTTCTACTAGGTATAGGAATGATTTGATGGAGCCATGGGTTTTGTCTTGTATTTGATGTTTGTCATTTCTCTTTCTAAGTGATCACTTGTGCTCTTGCAATAGATTTTTGATTGTGATATTAGTGGTTGAAACATTTTGATTATTGAGGTCTCTTCGACTAGTTGACATGGAGCCTTTAGTACTAACCCCTTTTGTGTGTCTTTTATTTTTGTTTTTGTCTTCTTTTTTTTTTTTGTGTGTGTGTGTCCTTGTATCTAGTTGTATTAGTTAATATCCTTAGTTTGGGGGCCTGTTACATTGAACTTTTTGATGTCTTATTTCTTTTTAGGTGTTCCCAACACCTCTATATTTCTCTCTCTTTCTTCTACTTTACTTTGAGTAAAGTGGGGGAAAAATTTAGAGCTGTACATTACACTCCTATGCAATTTCTTGCTTAACTATGTCCTAATTTGGCTGTATGGTCTCTTGCATCTGACTCCTCCTTTACAACACAATTCAACATCTCTTTTTAGAATCTCTTTCCCAAATTGGACCCTAGGTCCCAATTTGCCACCACATTAGGGGGAATAGGTTGATCAAATTGACCCAATCTAGGGACTACACTGACTAGTTAAACCCAATCCCCAATGTTTGGCCCCAAATTTGAATCACAGAATGCTTGAAGTGGTTGGGTGGGAAATATTTTCCCATGTCATCCTACTTTGATTTTTTCACCCCAAAATTCTTGAGAGAGGTATATAAGCAAGGTATCCTCCTCATTTTGGGTAATTCCATATCAATCAATAAGGTGAACTTGAGATCAAGCATTCAAGGCATTTTGTCTCACCATATTCTTCATTATGGCAACCTTCAACAATATTCATGCAAGCATGTATTTTATGATTTCCTTTTCGGTATTTTGTGTGAAGTCGTGCTATTGCATTAACATTTGTGGCCATCTTCAAAGAAGCATTTTCATCATCAAGGTACAAGATATTTCTATGTTAATCTTATGAAGATTCGGTTAATACTGAGACAGGGTGAATTAGTATTAACAATAACTTAAACTTTGAATCTAAATCCAACTAAAATCATATCTGAAACTTCTTAATAGACATTGTCACTTCTACAATCAGATCTAACAACCTTTTAATCAGATTTGCAAAAACCATTTATCACAATTATCAACATCTTTATCTCTTAATCAGTCATACCATTTTAATCATTCAACTAATCAATCTTATCAATCTGATCAAATCCTCAATCATTTCATATCATTACCGGTAATCTTTGATAGACTATAAATGGCATATCATAACCGATGTCTCAGAAATAATGTGTGTAAACATAAACATCATAAAAAGACATTCCACACATAAACACCAAGATTTTTGATGTGGAAACCCAAATGGGAAAAACCACGGTGGGAATTGGAACTCATAATAATTTGTACTCTTTTGAAATATGCCATGTTAGGATCTTAGCCCAGTTAAGAGCTTATAATATGCCCGGTTAGGAGCAGACCCTGTTAGGAGTCCCCCGGTTAAGGGATTTGCCTATCACTCCAGCTAGGAGCTTAATGATCTGTTAGGATAAACCTAGTTAGAGGATTTAAACACTCTTTTGTGAGCTTCCCTGTTAGGGGACTTAGATGACAAAGGCCTATTAGAACCTACCCGATTAAGGGATTTAAGTTTTTGTAACTGTTAGGGAACAACAGTGAAAAATGATCTGTAACTTTGCACTTTCAGCTTGTTAAATTAGATCTAGTTTTGCTTCATGATTTGCAACACTCGAGCTGATCTCTATCTTCTTTGGGACGGCTTAACTAATTCTCCAAATGTCACCGACACATAAAACATCAGTTGTGTCACCCTAAATATCCATAACAACTAAGTCGACCATAAAACCTAATTACATCTTGAATTTACAATAAAGATCATAAAAGATCAATATACAAATCATTACAATAAATTACAATGCAATATCAACCATTGATTATTAATAACCCATCACAAAAATCTGATATGTACAGAAGTTAAACCCTTAGAACATTCCGCTAAGCACTCTGCACATTCCCAAGAAATTCTATCATCTTTCGCGCCAAAACACATTTCAAATCATTCACATGGGTTGTGTCATTTTATCTTCTTCATTTAGATTCACCACCAATCACTGTAAAAAAAAATCATTATCGGCTAAATGAATTCATCACCGGTACTAAAACCCTACTAAAACCTTAACACAACTCCATCAAAATTTCAAAACATGCCTTCTGGTAATCAACATAGGACGCGGTTATGGCCACATAGACAAATCCATCATAGAAGCTTATATCTCAAACCACAAGTTTTCAACCATCACCGATTTACCGATTCCATCAAAATCTTTGCTTTTACCGGTTGAAGTCCCAATTCTCAGTCTTGTTGGTAAACCCTGTCAGACTTACAAATTCTAAATCCAATAGACCAAATTACTTATCCAACAATTCAAACATCAAATTTCATCTGTAACCATCATCAAACATTAATTGACATTGGCTGTCATCAATGACAACACTAATAACTGATCATGTCATCATCATTCCTCTACTGGTACACTCAACAACTCATCTGCATCAATTATGCCAAACATGCCAACATTCTATTTTCAGATCTAACCTTTTCTATATACCAGCATGCTTTCCTTTCATGGTCAATTCAATTTCAAAATTGATTCCAAAAATAGGGTTTGACCTAGGACAACCTCTTTCTACCAAAATTTTCTCTCTTTTGTGTGTGCAAGAATAGGTGGCAAACCTATGGAAACAAGTATAGGCTAATCAAGAGGAGAGTTATAGTCTACAATTCATCAAATCCAAATATGTCGGGACTTTCTCAATTAGATCGACCTAGTCCCAAGGCTCTACCAATCAAATTGACCCAATTCTCCCATTTTTGCCTCAAATTTGGGTTGTAGGTCAATCTCAATTTGCTTTGTCATCTCCTTTTCTAAAATTAGTCTATTGGTTTATTATCTCCTTGTGCATATTAAAAGTTGTTCATCTTAGCCTATTTTCATTCATTTATAATTACATAGTCATTTTCAAGTACCCCACAGTGAAGGATCATTGCATCCACTTTGTTCTTGAGTCTTCTTGAGCCTAGTAAATCATCTTTCTTCCAATGGTAAGGTAGTGCATGGAAATAGGTTCCTTGTTTGCATACATAAACTTGGAAACCTATTCCCACACCTTACAATACCTAATATCCCCTTACTGGCTAAACATAACCATCCACTATGTTCCTAAACATTACTTGTATAATTATTAATTAACAAGGAATCCTAATCTGATGAATATGTGATAAATATCCATTACTAGTAATATCAACCTTATGACTATCATACATATTACAAAAATTCAAAGAATCATCTTCAATCATACATTTCTCCAATCAATGTATGTATAACTTCACCTATATCTTGACTTCTTCAAACGTTGGAACATGTGGCATGCCATCCTTATGATGAACATCAAACAATAATGTAAGAGCTTTCTTCATCAATTTTTTGCGCCTTATCATGGTTTAGGGTACTTAGTTACACCTCCTCTACATTATTGTTTAAAAAATTATATGTGAACATGCATTTGTTCATGAAGGTTAATCTCATCACTTTCATGTTTAGGTGATGTTTTCTCACTTATTAGGTCAAAAAAAATTCACACAAGCTTTCTCTATACAAGATTCATTAGTTCAAATAGGTGATGAAATAGTTGGTCAATTCCTCAATGTCATGAGTTGAGTCACTATCATACAAATTTTATAAGGTAATTATAGGGATGGCATCAAGGTGGATTCCCATAATATTAACCTTGTTGGAAACTAAATCAATTATATAAGAAGATGTAGGATAGTTACATGACCAAGCTACATAATTATCTTGGGTAATATAAGTAATCTAACTAGGAATGCCTTGATGAGATTATTCATATAAGGGTTGAGATCAACTAAACATTGAATAAAACAAGGGATGGTACCAAGGCTTATCTAATTAAAGCTTGATATGTATCATCTACCATATTCCTAAGGCTTAAGTTGTTGTTTTTTAATAATGTCATCTTTGTATGCATCCATAAGGGTGGTTTTTGATTAAGTGAAAAGCAGGTTTTGAAGGGGCCTCAAAACCCTTTACATCAGATTATAAAATAGATAAAGCATTGAAAGCCCAACTAGACAGAACAACATAAAAAACAAGGACTGCCCTTAAAGACAACATGCAACCCATACAAAGAAAGGGCCAATAAAACCAACCCAAACAACCAACTACAAGGGCCCTCGAGACTTGCAATTGATCTTGTGGGAATGAAGAGTCATATCAAAAGAAGGCTTGGACATCTTTGAATGCTTCCACTTAACAATAATCCAACCATCTTCAACTTTAGCTGCCGCAACTGACCAATCCGAAGGGCCCAACACCGATCTTTTTGGATTGGAAAAAAGTGTCAGAAGAGGGAGCAACAACTGTCGCAGGCACAAGATCACAACCAACTGATGGGGCAGTTGTGCCAAAACCCTATGAAGCAGTCGATGGGGTAAGAGATACCATCATGGACACAAGTTCGCAACCAACAGGTGGGGTAAAAGTTGTGTCAACACACAGTGAAACTAGCAAGGTAAGAGACAATAATCCATTTTTAGTAGAGGGAAAAACAACATCTTGTATCACAACATCTTTATTCTTAGAAGCATCCTTAGTGGCATCCAAAGAATCTTTCATTGTCAATAAAGAATCTAATCCAACCAAAGTAGAAACCCCAGCATCCAAAGATTCTTTAGGAGTGTCTAGATATTTCCTAACCGTATAATGCTAGTGAGAGGCCCCCGACCACCATGAGACCAAAGAATTTTTCTTCTCAAGCACACAATTACCTATCACATCGCCAGTTTTGAAGCATCTACGACACCTGAAAGGAATACCCTCATAATCCAAGGTCTGGACCCAACTACCAAAAGATGAGTTAATGGTGATTTATGCTGGCAGACCCTTAAAAACATCTAGCTCAACTAGAATGTGAGCAAAAGTAGTATGATAAAGCCCATAGGAGTCATTATCCACCATAAGGAAAGCTCCCAATAACATCACCAATTTCCTTAAAGAGAGAATCAACCCACAAGTGTAGAGGAAGGTAAGAAAGCCTAAATCAGACTGGAATTTTGTTGAACATCTCTGAAAGGGGGTTAAAATTAGAGTGCCAAGGTTTGGCCAAAAATGGCATATTATCTTTTTCATAGAAAAAAATTTCACACGGTATTTTTCTTATGTCATTAGCATCCTCAAATTTAGCAACAAAGAAACCTTTAGCCATAGGGAATATGTGAATTGTACTAGAAATGAGGGGATCCCAGTGCTGGGAAATCCATTTATGCAACTTCAGGAGGCTGGGCTAGATACCCTTGAATCTACAGATAGCACTATGCTCCGTGAAGACCTTCACATTGTTCTTTATTTCCTATTCAGACTCCTTATTCGCATTAATAGAAACAATGCAAGAGACGTGGATAAACCCTCTCCTAACCCCTTTGCGTGAAGAAGGAACCCTAATAGATTTTTGTTCAGAGTTAGGGTGAGGGCCCCCAGTGGCCACCGATGCCCATGATGGACCATTGACAGTGGCCCTAATCGTTCCAGCGGGGAGATCATCGGCAAGGGGGAGAGTAGGGGAACAGGCGAGAGAACCAATTAGTGGCTGAGATTTCAAAATATCCATCGCACGGTCCAGAATTTTATGTGGCCATTTATAAGGGTAGTTATCCTTAGTGTTTGTCATATATAAACATCGATCTTAGAGGGTCAAGATACTACCAATGTGAATTAATGGGTACTATATCTATTATAGAAAAGTGTAATACATGTCTAATTAGCATTTTTAAAAATATATTATTACAACCAAAATGCACTCAATAGATTTGTGTCTAGTACTAGTGAATCATTAGAAGCCAACTTTTGGTTCAACTAGTAATCCAAATTTCTTTATAAAAGTGTTTTCCAACTTAACCCTATAATTTATGGAATTAGGAGCAAGGTTGAGTTACAAATAAAATACCTCATCCTCTAGGGTAAAGGGGAACACTTTATAAGATATATCCTCATGGATGACATTAATATTCCTAAAATAGTTTAACAACAACAATATATTCTTGTGTGGTCCTATTAACATTACAAGTAAATCTAAAACTTGTTTCTCCATATTTTCCTTTTCCTATAATATTAAAACGTAAATCCATCAAGTAGGGTTGAAATATGATAAAAAGGTTGTAAAATCATGTGCATAACTAAAAGACTAAGTAATATAACTGATTAAACAAAAAACACAAATTCAAAAGAGTTCAATAATTAATGAATGCATAACACTATCTCATAAATGTGACTTTTAGGTAAGCCAACAAAATGTACTTACAACTTATTTGTGGAGTTGAATATCTCACTTAAGATTAAGAAAGTGATAAAATTACAACTTATAGATTAAGTTGAAGTTCATTACTTACAACATCTACTTAAAAGAATTAGAGGTGGGTCAAAAAAAAAAAATTTAACCTAGATTTTCCCTTAATCTATTGGGCAATGGAGTCATTTATTATCCAACATTAGAATTAGCTATGAGATTAAAAAATATTAAAGGGAAAAGGTTAGAAGAAAAGGGGACAAAGAAAGAAGATAAGAAATAAGGGGCAATTCCTTGATACATCATTCAATAAATCATAAAAGTAGAACAATCAATTTTATATAAAGGGTAAGTGCACAAAGTTGTGTCCACTTAGTGTGGAAGTTTTACACTTAGAAAAAAAAGGCAAATCTCATGGAACACATGAGAAACGAAATGGGATCTCAAGCCAAAATTTGAAATGGGATCCCGTTTAGCTTCGGGATCCCGAGCCTAGATCAAAAAATGAGATCCCATTTCAAAAACAAAATGGGATCCCGTTTTTGTTTTTTTAAATTTTTTTTTTTAAATAAAAAATACAAGCTATATATACATGAAATATAAAATTTATATATAAGTCACATTTCTCTTTGTCTTTTTTTTCCTTTCTATCTCACTTTGTCCCCTCTCTCCCAAAATCTAAAACTATGTCTCTACCTCTCTCTCATGTCCTTAACTCTTAACTCTTTATCTTCGCTATCTCTATACACCTCCCCTTACCACCTACCTACATAACATAGGTCCTATTATGTCACAATAGGTCCTATTATGACATAATACCCCTTAACAAGTCCTAGTAAGGGGTATAAAAGTCATAATAGGTCTTCTTAAGGGGTTTTATGATATAATATGACTAATGATGTCATAATAAGACTTATGATGACATAATAGGACCTATTACATCATCATAGGTCTTATTATGTCATTATTAGTCCTATTATGACATAATACCCTTTAACGGGTCCTACAAAGGGGTATAATGTTAGGTCCTCTTAAGGGGTCTTATGACATTATAGGACCTATTATGACATAATAGATCCTAATACGTGATAATCGATCATATTATGTCATAATAGATTCTACTAAGGGGTCTTATGTCATAATAGATCTTGTTAAGGGGTCTTTTGACATAATAAGACACTATTATGACATAATAGGTCGTATTATGTCACAATAGGACCTATTATGTCACAATAGGTCCCATCATGTCACAATGTGACCTATTATGACATATTAAATCATATTACGACATTATAGGTCTTATTATGTCACAATGTGACCTATTATGACATAACATGTCGTATTATGACATTATAGGTCATATTATGTCACAATAGGTCCTGTTATGACATAATACCCCTTAACTCTCTCTAAAAGTACCATATCTCTCTCTCAACCAACTTATCTTTCTCTACATATGTCATAATAGCTCCTACTAAGGGATTTTATGTCATAATAGGTCCTAGTAAGAGGTATAATGTCATAATAGGTCCTCTTAAGGGGGTTTTGTGACATAATAAGTCGTATTATGACATAATAGGTTGTATTATGTCATAATGGGACCTATTATGTCACAATGGGACCTATTATGACATAATAGGTCATATTATGACATTATAGGTTCTATTATGACATTATAGGTCATATTATGTCACAATAGGTCCTATTATGACATAATACCTATTAACAAGTCCTAGTAAGGGGTATAAAGTCATAATAGGTCATCTTAAGGGGTTTTATGACATAATATGACCTATGATGTCATAATAGGACCTATGATGACATAATAGGACCTATTATATCATCATAGATCCTATTATGTCATTATTAGTCCTATTATGACATAATACCCTTTAATGGGTCCTAGTAAGAAGTTTAATGTCATAATAGGTCCCCTTAAGGGGTCTTATGACATAATAGGACCTATTATGACATGACAGGTCCTCTTAAAGGGCTCTTATGACATTATAGGACCTATTATGACATATGTCCTATTATGACATAATAGGTCCTATTATGTGATAATAAACCCTATTATGTCATAATAGGTCCTATTATGTGATAATAAACCCTATCATGTCATAATCGGTCTTGCTAAGGTCCATCTTATGTCATAATAGGTCCTAGTAAGAGGTATAACATCATAATAGGTCCTCTTAAGGGGTCTTATGACATAATAGGACCTATTATGACATAATAGGTCCTATTATGACATAATAGGTCCTATTATGACATAATAGGTCCTATTATGACATAATAGGTCCTATTATGACATAATAGGTCCTATTATGTGATAATCTATCATATTATGTCATAATAGGTTCTACTAAGGGGTCTTATGTCATAATAGGTCCTAGTAAGAGGTATAATGTCATAATAGATCCTCTTAAGGGGTCTTATGACATAATAGGACCTATTATGACATAATAGGTCCTACTATGTGATAATCTATCATATTATGTCATAATAGGTTCTACTAAGGGGTCTTATGTCATAATAGGTCCTAGTAAGAGGTATAATGTCATAATAGGTCTTCTTAAGGGGTCTTATGACATAATAGGACCTATTATGACATAATAGGTCGTATTATGTCACAATAGGACCTATTTTGTCACAATAGGTCATATTATGATATTATAGGTCCTATTATGTCACAATAGGTCCTCTTGTGACATAATACCCCTCAACTCTATCTAAACATACCATCCCTCTCTTCCAACCAACTTATTTCTCTACATATATCATAATAGGTCCTACTAAAGGGTCTTATGTCATAATAGGTCCTCTTAAGGGGTCTTATGATATAATAGGTCGTATTATGACATAATAGGTCGTATTATGACATAATAAGTCGTATTATGTCATAATAGGACCTATTATGTCACAATGAGACCTATTATGACATAATAGGTTGTATTATGACATTATAGGTCCTATTATATCACAATAGGTCCTATTATGACATAATACCCCTTAACATGTCCTAGTAAGGGGTATAAAGTCATAATAGGTCATCTTAAGGGGTTTTATGACATAATATGACCTATGATGTCATAATAGGACCTATGATGACATAATAGGACCTATTACATCATCATAGATCATATTATGTCATAATTGGTCCTTTTATGACATAATACCCTTTAACATGTCCTACTGAGGGGCATAATGTTATGATAGGTCCTCTTAAGGGGTCTTATAACATAATAGGACCAATTATGACATAACAAGTTCTCTTAAGGGGTCTTATGACATTATAGGACCTATATGACATAATAGGTCCTATTATATGATAATTGATCCTATTATGTCATAATAGGTCCTACTAAGGAGTCTTATGTCATAATAGGTCCTAGTAAGAGGTATAATGTCATAATAGGTCCTCTTAAGGGGTATTATGACACAAAATGACCTATTATGTCACAAAAGGACCTATTATGACATAATAGGTCGTATTATGACATTATAGGTCCTATTATGTCACAATAGGTCTTGTTATGACATAATACCTCTTAACAAGTCCTACTAAGGGGTATAAAGTCATAATAGTTCCTCTTAAGGGGTTTTATGACATAATATGACCTATGATGTCATAATAGGACCTATGATGACATAATATGACCTATTATGTCATCATAGGTCCTATTATGTAATAATCACTCCTATTATGACATAATACCCTTCAATAGGTCCTACTAAGGGGTATAATATAATAATACATCCTCTTAAGGGGTCTTATGACATAATAGGACCTATTATGACATGACATGTCCTCTTAAGGGGTCTGATGACATTATATGACCTATTATGACATAATAGGTCTTACTAAGGGGTCTTAAGTCATAATAGTTTCTATTAAGAGGTATAATGTCATAATAGGTCCTTTTGAGGGGTCTTATGACATAATAGGACCTATTATGATGTAATAGGTCGTATTATGTCACAATAAGACCTATTATGACACAATATGACCTATTATGACACATTAGGACCTGTTATGTACCAATGAGACTTATTATGACATAATAGGTTGTATTGTGACATTATAGGTCCTATTACGTCACAATTTATAAGATCTTCTAAAATCTAGAATATGTATATTATAACTCCTAGAGATCTGAAACCATTCTCAAACATCCTGCTAATATATACATAAAATATAACTTAAAGTATGAGAAAGGAAAAAGACAAAGGGAAATATGACTTAAACTTAAATTTAATATTTCATGTATATATAGTTTGTTTGTTAAAATAAATAAATAAATAAATAAATTATAAAAAATAAAAAATAAAAATAAAAATAAAAATAAAAATAAGGGAAACGGGATCTCGTTTTGTTTTTGAAACGGGATCCCGTTTGCTAAACATTTTTTTAATTATTTTAAAAAACGAAACAAACGGGATCCCGTTTCTAAAAAAATCAACTTTTGTTCGGTTGTAGCTTTGGTTTTGGCTTGGGAAATGGCTTGGAGAGCCGACCCTTAGGCTTGGACTTGGTTTGCTTGCAACTTGAAGGCCAAATCAATCTTCATATAAAATAATGACTTCAAAAATATATCTGAACACCAAATTTTCAGAATTTTTTTAAACAATAAAAACCCATTATAGTAGAGACTGTCTAGATTCTAAATATGTATTTTTTTAAAAAAATTGATCAATATTTTTATTTTTAAAATAATTACTAATGAAAGAGGTCTATAAACTTGAAATAGCATGGTTTTTTTGTTTTTTAATAAATTTTTTGTTTCTAAGTTTTTTGAAAACAAAATTATATGGCATCAAACTAGAGACAATTCTTTAGAGTTTAAAAAAAAAAAAATCAAAAAATGTTAAGTTTAGGTCAAATTATGCTTGCCGTACACAAGAAATTTTCAAAACAATGATTATGTCCAATAAAAAATTAACAAAAAAAAAATATGTAGAAAAAAATTACAAAAAAATATTCTCATCAAAGGTGAGTGAGTTATAGATATTTTCCCAAAAGGATTTATAAAAACAATTTCATTTAGGTCAAATTATGCTTGTCGTACATGGGCATGGTATGGTCCTGAAAAGTGACCTTTAAACTATAGGTTTTAGTAATGCCTATTCAAACTTCATTTTTAAGATCTGGGTATTAAAATAAATTACATATTTGGAAAGTAGACTTTGAGCACTACATTTTCTATTACTAAATTTTTCAAGATTCATTATTTAAGTGCCTCAAATATTTAGGTCAAACGGGACAAAATCAAAAAAAAGGGAAAAAACTTCCACTTTTTGCACTTACCCTAAAACTAATTGTGTATAAAAAACTTGATATCAACAAGTCTAAGTTTAAGTTATTTGACAAAGAATTTGGATGTCATAAGTTCATGGATGGAATTTGGAAAATTTGAAATCTAGATGAACACCTTGGGACACACCTCGTAGCACTAATGAAGTCATTGGAGATTAAAATTTGAAAAGACCAAGAAGTGAACCAAAGGGAATGGAATGTGGGATTTATCAATTGAAACTTTACTTAGTGTAAAATCTAAATGAAAATAAAAATAAAATATAAATCTAGACCACATATAGAAAATGAGTTCAACAATAGAATATTGGAAGTTTAGAGACTTGAGAAATAACAACACCACTATAAATTGAACAAACCAAACAAGAAAATGAAATACATAAGATCAAATATGAAAATAATTATCTTAAAGAGAAAAACTAAAAATAATCTTTAAAAAATCATAATTTTAAAAAAACTAAAAATTAGATATTGAAAAGAAGTTTTGTTTGTAATTACAATTATATAAAAAAAATATTTAAAAAATACGAAGGAATATATCATAATGAAACTTGTCTCAAATTGGGTTTATTGAATGAGTAATCAAAATAAATAAAAAATAGCTTTAGCTGATAAGACATATCTAGGATGAACTCAACCTAGGTGAATTTTTTTTTCAAAAGTTCCTAAATTGTCTTGAGGAGCATAAATTTGAAGAGGTTTTGTGGGTAGCATAGGTGACTTTTAACAAGAGACACATTGTGTTAAGTTCATACCTGTAAGTGTTACATATAGTAGTTATTGTAAGGTAGAGTAGTTTATGATTGTAGTTAGATTAGTGGACACATAGAGCATTCATGTACATTTTAGTCTTTTAGTTGATTGCTTGTTGTGATGCTCTATATTAGTCACATGGCTTATTGGTAACTATTGTTAATGATATAGTAATTGACTTTATCTACACCTTAGAGCTCCCTTTTTCTAGTGACGTGTAGGAATGCAAATGTTTGTCTACAACAAAAAGGGACTTGAGCCTAGAATTTTCGTCCATCTTACTTTCAATCAAT
This sequence comes from Cryptomeria japonica, assembly GCF_030272615.1. Classification (NCBI taxonomy): domain Eukaryota; kingdom Viridiplantae; phylum Streptophyta; class Pinopsida; order Cupressales; family Cupressaceae; genus Cryptomeria; species Cryptomeria japonica. The sequence continues at coordinate 265,009,008 of NC_081405.1, read as the reverse complement.
TTGGTCTACTTGAATACTTTTATTTTCTACAAGTCTATTTCGATAGGTTTAGAATTGTATTCAGGTAGTCACATCAAAATTAAGGAAACATGGACAATCGAGATTATTTGTAGCATCTTGCACCCTTCTTTACAATTCACAACCATGGATTTCAATAAACAACTTGTTCATTTCATATATGAAACATCTTCGATGTAAAAATAATAATTAAAGTGAATTAAGTATAATTAGTAAAAACTTGTTATTATTTAGAGTTATTATACAAATATTTGTATCTATTTATTTTTATATGATAATAATAATGTATTGTATATTATACAAATGATAGATACATAAAAATTGAGCAAAATATTAAAAACAATCAAAACATTAAATATGATCAATTGTTACATAGACAATACATAAAGTATGTAGGTATCTTTTAAATTACAGTGTCTAAGATTTTAAAAAATATATATATTTAATTGGATAGATATGAATGACAATTATCATTCAAGGAGACAACATAATGTTAAGGTCAACAATGTACCTTTAATATCATGTATATATCATTGTGTATGTCATTCAAGTTATTAATTGAGCTGACAAAATTTATAAAAAGAGTAAACAATAATTTGATTTTTGCAATGACTATTCTCAACATGAATCAATAGAGAGAAAGATAAATGACATTGTTTAAATTATTTTATAAAAAAATATTTATAGACTATAGAATTGTTGCTCAAAATTATAAATTCTATACTTGATGGTTGGTTGAACTAATAAAAAAATTGGATGCAATGGATGCATTTGTATCGTGCATAATAAGGGAATTCAAATGATAAGTGGAATACACAATCTCAAGGAAACGAGCATCAAAGTCTTACATGACAAAAGTGGAGATATCAATGGGTCTAAAGGAATGATAGTGATGGATTTTGAGAGAGAAAAGATTGTGTATCCTATTCATTCACATTCACAAAAGTAATGGATTTTCTACCTTGGAATATTAGAGAATAATGTTTAAAAGAAGTTCCAAATTTATTAATGTTTGGATTCAATTTTTTAAAATGGTTAGTGGATTGTAATTTAATTGGTCAGGATGATGGTATTTTTTTGTTATATCTTTCATTGAAGTTTTTTTTTTTTGAGGTGTGTGTAGGTTAGATTTAACTTGTGCATAACTTTCATGGATTGGTTCTTTCTACTTATAAGATCCTAATCACTATGTTAATATCTATGTCATCTAATTGGTTTTGTTAAAAAAACAAAATTAAATTAATCAATTGTGGTTTGAATCTAAATTTAATATTAAGAGTTAGTATCCATTTAAAAAAAAAATTATGATATCTATGTCATCTAGTTGATTCTATTAAAAAAACAAAATCAAATGAATCAATTATAGTTTGAATCTACATTTATTAGTAAGATATAATTTTCATTTAAAAAAAAAATTTATGATATCTATGTCATCTAGTTGATTCTATTGAAAAAACAAAATTAAATGTATCAATTATAGTTTGAATATAAAGCTATTAGTAAGAGGTAGTTTCTCTTAAAAAATAAATTATATGAATAAGTTTATTAGTTGGAGTGAGTTGTTTCTATTAAAAAAAACCTTATTAAACAAATCATCAAATTTAAAGTTAAATTCATTAGTTTTAATACAATTTGAGATTCATAATTTATTTTTTAGTTTCAAATTATTGTGTACTATTTAATTTATTTATTCTAAAGAAATCTAATCTCACAAATATTTTAGTATGAAATTTATTGTCTTGAAATCTTATTATAGTCTTCAATATATGAAAGTGTTCAATTCATCATTTAAATAATATTTTTTCAATAGTTATATTATTTTATATATATTTGTGAAATCTTAACTCATAACATATTTTATAAAATATGAACCAAAATTTAAAAATAAAAAATATTTTATACTTTATAAATTGAAATTGAAATTGAAATGCAATAATGCTTACCATATTCTTTTGGTTAGAGTGACATTGGTAGTGCCTAAGACATAAATATCTAGTGAAGCTCATCTTAAATATTAAGAAAATGATCCAAGACATAATATAAGAAAATCAAACTTATTTAAGAAAAATATGAAATCATTGTAAAATTCCTCATAAGAAAAATTTAAACATTATATATACTTTATGAATCCCAATTTTATTGATCAAAACTATTTTTTTTGAACATTGTGAATTTGGAAAACAAAATTAATATTTAAAAGAACAAGGATTAACAATCACAACCTATTAGTCAAACTAGCATTTAGATAATGTAAAGATTCCTCGTCAAATTAGTTTGAACATTCCCATATATTGCAAAGTCACTAAAACTATTTTTTTGAACATTGTGAATTTGAAATACAAAGTTAATATTTAAAAAAACAAAGATTAACAATCACAACCTATTAGTCAAACTAGCATTTTGATAATGTAAAGATTCCTCATCAAATTAGTTTGAACATTCCCATTTACTGCAAAATCACTATATGTGCCATGACACCTTAGGGTCATATATGGATAGTGTAAAGAAGTGGTAGTGCTCAATCTAGACAATGTTATGCATAGAGTTGCCATTATTAGAGGCCACACGTGATAAAAAGGGCATAGATGATAGAGGGATAATTTAAAGCATTTAAGTGTAATGTGCTAACGTACATAGCATATAATAGGATTGTAACATGTTTATGTGTTGAATGAAAGAGAATTTAGAATAGGAAATATCTTTGTACTTTATAGACTTCTCACATTCCCGAGGTAGATAGGAACAATCTCCTTCATGCAAGATGTATTCATGTCCAAATTGTATGAAATATATGATATTTTTTTAATGTTTTTTTATAAATTATATTTTAGTCATAATTACTTTTTCTTTGTGATGCATTAGCTTTGAATAATGTAAAATTTTTATAAATCGGTATAAACATGTTTTATTTATATCAATAGTTGTAGTTGCTTTTGGTGTTGAAATCTTAGATATCTAATATCCAAAGAGAAATAAAAAAACTTTGATTTTGAAATATTGCATTAACATAGAGAGATATTAGATTGAATAAAAAAGGGTTGGTTAGGATTTTAAAAGAGGAAACAAATGAAAGAAAGAGAGTAGGGTTTGAGGAAAAACAAAAATAAGAAATATTGTTGAACTAGCACATGTTGAGTAAATTCTGACAATGACAAAACAATAAAATTGGATAAAAATATGTCACTGGGTTCAATCTATAATCACAACAATTCAAACGCTTTATAAACTCTAGAAAGTCTAGAGATTAAAGCAAGCTATAGGAGTGACAAAATTAAAGCTTTATTTCAAGAAGTGATGTATTAATGTTCAAATTAGGGAGGAAATAAATAATGAATGAGGATGAAGAGATAAGTTTGGAATAGAAGAGAATATCGATGGAATCTATGGAAGTAATGAGAGAATATGCACTTATCCTAGAAGATAGAGGTAGTGGAGGAAGAGGTGGAATACTTGAGACTAATTGATTTATAAATACTTATTTATGACTTGTTTCAAGAGATAAGAAAGGAGATGAGAAAGTGTGAAACCAAATTTTAAAGAATTAAAATTTATCCATGTGGTATAAAATTTCTATAGTTATAGATAGTGATTGATTAAATAAAAATGATTGAATACAATAAATGTGTTAATATTTCTCCTTGACAGGAACTAATAATAAGAAAAAAGAGAATTAAAAAAAGTAAGAAATATGAAGTTTATTAGAAAGGTGAAAGGGAAGAATAAAGTGGAAAAAGAGTAAAAGATGAACTAAATTCACGACACATTGAACGCCCTCCCAACCTCCACCTTGTCATTTGGTGATTCTAGGTGTTTTGACAGAGAAATATGAACTGAATTTGAAAGGAACAAGGATAGAAATTTCCCTTTTACTGAAACAAAGAGAGAATGTATATGGCAAATAGAATCTGTAGCAGTGGAAATCAAAATACCAGTACAAGTGGGTATTTGTAATTGGTTCGTACTAAAGTATGTTATTTGTTCGAGTTTAGAATGTACTGTAGATGCGTGTACCCACTGATTTTCCTGCCAACAGTACACATGTTTATGGTCTTTTTTAAAGTTGTTGAATCTACAAACTTTGAACCCTTGTCCACCACGTTCATGACAAATCTTGCTTCTAAAAATGTGAGTTTTTATGCGCATTATCTCCACAAAAGTTCTTAAAAACTACTGTGGCAAATGTCAGTTCTGTGTTCTCTCCCTCTAAATAGTATGTGCCAAAGGAGTGGCATATGCTGCTCAGGCTTCCTCCACCCAAAACATCCAGTGGTTTGGTCAATATGACCAAGAACCATACCAACAAGAGAAAATTTCATGGGTGTCGATTTATAAAATCTAAATTGTTGGTTCGGGTTAGGGTATTGGTTTGGATTTAAGAATCTGGTATAGGACAAAATTTTGAAAAGGATTTGGGTTCATTTTGGATTCGTTAGTACAAAAACAATGTGTGTGTGTGTGCAGTCTAGAAGCATGAATTAAGATTAGAATGTCACATAGCATCATATAAACAACAAAACCAACATAAACTTGTAATCATAACATCATGATCATACCATCATAGCATAATATACATCAAATTCAATATCAAAATGACAAAATAATAATATCAAGTTTAAGTATCATTTTTTCAACAATTGAAACTCGATTTTAATTTTTAAACTCTAATCATCAAATGGATTCTCTAATTCATCAACATCGTCATTTTCATCCTCCTCATGCTCCTCATCATTGACATTGATTAGATGAACCAATGCCAATGGCACTTGCACTATAAGTTTGCTCGCTATCTGAGTCATCAAATGCAACAAGCTGAGAAGCGGAAGCATCCAAATCAATATGCTTTGCCTCTATATCCCACATCTTTGTATCCCCTTGCTTGTAGTCATGTTGCTTGTGTGAAAGAAGACGTAGGTTGGAATCCATATATACTAGATTTTCTGCTCTTTTTTATTGCAATTAATTGCGCTTTACTAAGTGGATGAAAGAGTATGTGCTCCAATTTCTTTTTAATGTAGATGATCTAGCAACTTATGAAAACAAAGTAAACAATTAAAGTTATAAATTTATAAAATTAAGAATTAAAAATAAAAAAATTACTAGCAACCTATGAAGACAAAGTAAACTATAAATAAAACTTACTTGTGATAAATTTTAATTAATTAATTTTTTGATAGAACTTTGACTGCAAGGGGTTGTAGATTTTGGAAGCATGTGCCATGGAAGTACCACCGACTATGCATCATTTTTTAATCTATGATGAAAAGTGTCAACACGTAGACCATTTATGTTTGCAAATTCTATGAACTCATTTGTAATCACATCTCGCACATCATCTTCAAGGTAGAGTTTAAGGAATGATGCTTACACCCATCAGACACTTCTAAATTTTTCCATGGTGCAAGCCTTCTTGGTTGATCAATAAATTGACTGCTATAGTACTTTGGTGTCAAGGCATAGGCAAGAAGATGCAAAGGAGTGGTCATCTTATTCCACCTTTCTACAACAATTGCTTTCACTTGTTTGAAGAATTTCTCCTCGGGGTCTTGCTCTTTTGCATTTATAATGCACTTCATTTTTTCAAGCATTGAGTCAATGCCATCATAAATCTCTCCAATGCAAGGCCTATCCAGGTTAGTATAGTGAATCGTGCTCATAATGGGTTCAGTGAAACTAAGGAGAGATGTCACAAGATCCCACTATGACTAATTCAATTTTGGTTAATCACCATATTGCAAAGTTCCACTTTAACTTTTACAAGTCATTTCAAGACAATTGTGTGTCATGCAAAACAGGTCTCACCAACCTATAATACAAATTAATGCCAAAATGATTAAAAAGTAAAGCCAAACTTTAAAGAAGAATACACATTGAAAAAAAAATTAAAAAAATTACAATTTCACTTACTTTCAATAGCTCCAAACTTGAAAAAGATTTAAAAATCTCTTTAGACATGTAGCATAAGATTGAGTGAAATGACCACACAAGGTGTCCAAAAGATGTGATGATAGCATTCCTCAACCAACAAACCAACAACTCTACATTTTTTTGCTTTCTCTGTTATGACTTGAACGACATTGTGGGGTCTCATTGTTTCAATGGCAAAGATGAGAATATCTGCAATAAATTGCCCATTTTTTACCTGGTTCTCACAATCCACAACTTTCAAAAACATTGTTTCTCTAAGGGACACCACTATGAAATTGATCAAAGGAGATTTAAAAAAAAAATTCCACCCATTTGAAACAATTGATACACATGTCTCAACCCATGAATCCCTTATGGGCTTCAATGCATCTTCAACCCCCTTCACATCTCTTTCCAATAAAGTTCCACGTACCTTCTCATAACCTGGGCCCTTATACCCTCTTAGACCTTTATTAACACTTTTCAACATTTTTTCCCAATATGGAGAGCAAACAACATTGAAAGCCAACTCATTTGCATATATGCATCTTGCTACATATTGGTTGACGATGTCTCGATTCAAGACCCCTTTGATCTTTTGTGTGCAATGGGTGCTTCACTTTCAAATTCAGTTGAGAAAAAAAAGGGGTGGTTTTCTATTAAAACATTGGAATTAAATGGGGGCTACATTCTCTTTGTTTTTTTCTGGAGTTGTTTGATTTAATCTACAAGCTTCTCTCTTATGTTTCTTCATGCTCCCTAATATATTTCAACATCGTCTCTCGTGATATAGGCACACCATTTTTTCCAGGGCATTTTTTGATGCCTCTTCCAAGTATTCCGCACAAATGGCCTACCACCCAATAATATGGATTAGTATTAAGTTCTTTATCACATCCTTGAGCTGTCCAACAAAATCTCTCACCTCTTGGAAGCGGTCGTATAATGTCAACATACTTCCATTGGGAATAATTTGGATCTATTCTTTGTTTTGATTGTTCATTTGTGCCTATGGAAGAAGAGGTAGATGTCGTTCTAGTTCCTATGGCAAGAATTAATATGAACACATTAAAAACAACAACAATATAATGGAAAAAAAAAAGAGACGAACTAAACAAATAAATTATGAAACAAAAATGGTTGAATTTTTTTTTTAAATGTGCAAAACCTACCTCTTTCAGCCAATGGAAGCTTGGAAATGTATAGAAATGATGCTACAACACTTGTTCAAGCTTCAAAAATCAACCTTCAACTCCTTCCATTTGCTCAACCTGCAAAGAAAAATTTGATGTTTGCAAAACAAATGAGCAGAAATGAACTAAATTTATGTTTTAAATGTCACTTTTAGTGTTTTAATTTTCATTTGCAAGTGGCGGATTTCGAAAAACTATTAAATTTTGCCAAAATTTCACTTTTTGGGCTGTCAGACATTTGGGTTTGCATTGGGTTTGCCCGGGTTCTCCCCGAGTTCGCCCAAGCTGAACCAATCCGCGCCTGGGAACGAACCCTAGCCGGACCCACAGGCGGACCGAACCATGATTGGACCAGACAGGTACTAGGGGCCTAGAGGGCCGAACCCTGCAACTTAGATATACAATGAGACATGAGAAGTTTCATCACAAAATCATGGCCATTTGGTAAACAATTTGGGTAATGTCTATGCTGCCAACAGAATGCCCCTAATTAGACAATTTTTTGCCATTTATTAATCGAAATAAAAATCACAAGACAGTTCAGTTTTGATTTTTAATTTCATTAATAAATGACAGAAAACTGTCTAGTCAGGGGCATTTTTGTAGGCTACATAGCCATTTCAAACAAGCTGTGTGTCTTCTAGCTCTACAAGTACCATTACAACACAAGCTCCCTTGAAATCTAGTCGACATTCTTGTAAAATATTCCCTGCTTTGGATGCGTCTAGCATCTAGCACCATTGTATTGAGATTCTTGAAAGTCTTTTAGAGTCACGAGCCAAGCTGGCAGAGGTGACTTTCACTGCCTCAACTGTACTGACACACATATGGTAAAAAATGTGTATGCCCTATAATTTCTTCAATGGTAGTTGAGAATTTTCTGTGATTTTCAGTACATGGCCTCATTTTGTTGGCCCTTGTCCATGGGCCTGAATCCATGATTGAAATTACCACAATGTGCATGTCTTGCCACCATATTCCTCAACAAATTTGAAGACTCTTAACAGTACATAAAACTTTCTGTTCTACCAGCAGCTATTCCAATTAGCAAACCAAGTCTAAAACATTATAAAAAGTCCCAAAAACATTAGACAAGTTTTAAATAATTCACGTAAAAGGCCGAATCCACGAACGAAGTGACTGCAGTGAGCATGCCTTGCCACCATCCATGATTGAAGTCAATACAGTAAGCATCTCTTACCACCATATTCCCCATCAAGTTTGGGTTAAATGAGAATCCACTCCCCTAAACCATAAAGGTGAAGATAGGAAAAAAAAATTCTGAACACAATTAATAGGACACAAAAATTTCTGTACTTGATAATATGCATTATAGACATTGCTGGTTGTTGACATCATGGAATTTCCTAACCATGCATAACTTGCCAATTTAAGAAAAAACTAAAATTTGTAAACTTGATGATATGATTTAAAGACATGGATGCTTGTTAACAGCATGGTATTTCGGAATTTTCTAACCCTGCATAAGTTGCCAATTTAATTTTATTTGGCAGATCTCACCATCTTGGCTCTAAAAACAATAGTGAAGCTTAATGAAAAGCACTTTTTGCTGGTCTAATTTCAGCATATAAGAAGGGTTTCAGAGAGATTGAAATTGATGGTGTTTCTGGAGTTATAATCCAAGAGTTAAGAGAAGGCAATAGCCTGAATTAGTGGATGAATGCATATGTTGAGGAAGCCACGATATGGGTTAAATAAGTTTGGCCATGTCAAGTTTTTGCATTGCTTTCAAGAACAAAATAAATCAGTTGGCATGTTGGCCAATAAGGGTATTGATAGTTCAACAATATCTTCTATTGAAAGTAAAAGAGAGTGAGGAGTGGGAAAGCCTTGATGTTATTCTTGATAATGCCAAAATGGGGCTCAATCAACACAATATTCATCTTCCCTATGTTTGTTTGCATATTATTTTGGCGGCAGCAGATGATGTCTGATGGTGTTAGTTGTTCTTGCTTTATATCATGTGAGTTGCACTCCCAATATGCTGTGATGAGTATATCAGCAATCATGAGTTGATGATTTAGGTTGTTTTGAGGGATATAAATGTTTATAATGTGTGTAGAGTTTTGGCAGATGGCCACCATGCACTTGTTTGCTTTCTTGGAGTTTGGTCTGAGAATTTCTTTCATGGCGGGCTGTGGTTTTCCCTCTCCCTAAGACCTGCTCAAGCAAGGGCACGTTTACAAATTTAGGCTGAAAAAAACCTTCCATTGTCCTTTGGTCCAGGGCCTAAATCTAGTAAGGCCATATTGGGACCTAACAGAGTGGAAGATACCAACTACTTAAGTCGAGGGCCACCATCTTGGCAGATTTTCATAATGAGCTTGAGTAGGTTATAAAGAATGATGTTTGTGAATGTATTAAGGATCTCATTTTGGAATCGTCTCCTGCTCCCTTCTGTCCAGTGCTGGTCAACAATGAGATTTCAGTTGGTGATTTTTACACTATCTGCAAGGATTTTGACATTCTGGTGGATTTGTTTCCAGATTTTCATCAGGTAATCAAACCTTTAGTAATCACTCATCATAGCAGGGTATTGGAAGTCAAGGGCAGTTTCTCTCTTCCGTCCTTTGTTAACAATGCTCTGTCTTGCTCAGGTAAATAAGCAGAATTAATTGATTGTGTGCACGTTCTGTGTTTGATGTCTGCTTCGTTGTCGTCTACCCTGGCAGATCTGGTGCCAGTTTTGGTGGAAGGCATTGCTAATGGGGTACGGAAGTGGTGGTATCCTGTTAGGGAGGTGCAACTATTCTCTTAGGGTGCTAAGGTTTCATCGGTTGCTCTCTACTATGTGTGGCTGTTAGCTTATGTTTGTGTCATCTCTGCTGTGTGGGTGGTTATTCTTCCAGCTGTTTCTTGTATATTTTGTACTTGGCTTTTTGTTTGTAATAAATTTGCACTATTGTACTCTCCTGTTTTAGCCTGTCTCCCTTCTGAGATATGCACAGGTTTTTGTTTTCTGAATAGCTGTATGCTTTTGTATCTTTCATAACTATAAGGGATGAGGCCCCTCAATAGATCCTCATATTAATAATCAAAAATGAAAAAATCTAAGTGCAAGAATTATGCAGCCACTAGTTAATAAATAATTTAAAAATGTCACATTCCTAAACATTTTCTCTTACATCCTTTGTAAACATTTTCCTCCAAATTTTACTTCCAAAATATCAACACATTTAAGTAAAAACAAAAAGATTTACTGCACATTACATTGAAACAAAAAGATTTGCAAAGAAGTAGAAAACTTATAAATTTATGGAACCACTGACCCAGGTAAAAGCTCCTAAAAATTTTGAGCAGTAACTGCTAAAATTGGACCCTGTTGTTCAAAAGAGACTCCTAATTTTCTTCAGCAACACACACTGAGGAATTTTCACCAGGCCCCCTCATCGGATCATAAGCCTAAATAACTAAAACAAGACCAGCTATATAAATATTAATATTTCTGTGACTGAAAATAGTGCATTTGTTCTATGCAGATGCCAGATCGATGTCCAGAATAGATTGTGAGAACCTCATTCTGTCAAATCTAATAGGAATAAGAAAACAACAACTTTGGTAGCCCTTCAATTGTATTCTATTTCGTATTACAACTTAAAACTTTCTGCAGTTAGTAAGAATCATGCATATGATGTAACTGTAAAACACAATTTTCACCTATCTGCATTATTAGTTCTCCATCGTACTTTTGGGGGATCATTTCAGCTATTAAATGTACTGATTGGTGAAAAAAAATGTCAAACTAATTTTATGCCATCACTAGGAACTAAAATGCTTGTCACAGTGAAACATCAAAAAGGAATATTTCCAGGTGTTGAAAATGAAATATTAAAAGATTGTAATCCTTGACAATATCTGATTATAACAAGCGATTAGCATGTACAATATGATTCTGCTAAGGAAGTAACAACAGATGGCAGAAAAGATCACAATCACATTTGTGGGACTGGGGACATTCCTCTCTGAAACATATATTACAAAACTGCATGTAGATTTCGTAAATGCAGAAAGTCAGATAAGAAATAGAATGATAAAAACTTCAATCGACCAAACTTCAGTTCATGCTCCAAAATACAAGATTTTATCTTCATATGTAGACTGATTACGTAACTTGGAGCTTAATGATTCCTGGCAGTCAATGTAAGCAGCTTGAAACTGGAGGTTCCCAGTGATTTCCTGAGACTGAGGCACAAAGTAGTTATCAAATAACTTTCTTTCGTAACTGAATATACCCTCTCTCATTGATTTCAGCATACCCGCACTACACTGAGACACACTTGCACTGCGGTCACTGACGTTCTTGCCTTCCACACTGTGACTGAAAAAGATGTCTTCAGGAGTAATGTTGAAGAAGCCTTCTTCCTGAAAGGCATGTCCTGTATTCATATCAAGTTGGTCATTAGCATTGTATGACTGGGCACTTAAATTCGTGCATTGCTTGTTCTGTTCCAGGCTACTATCATACAAAGCAAGTAGCTCATTGATTTGCTCCCGTGTATTATCTGGCATGATAAAACTGCTTGTATTGAGAGGAAGAAGATCCGTGTCTTCTTGGGATGCTAGCTGTCTACTCTTTGGTTGAGAAAGATCCTTCTCTTGTGAATGAGTTCCAGTGGGTTGCCCTGTAGAATGATACAGTGTGGACTTGTTATTTTCATGTTCCAATCTCTGGAAACCAGATCCATGCGCATCTATTTTGTAAGGACATTTACACTGATGGGCATTCCTCATGCTCTGGTCCAAAAATCCATTCTTTTGCTCATTGTATGGACACTGTTCATGTGGGCATGTATAGAACTTCTGCCCTTGTGTTGCACCTTCTTCATGCATTTTCCTTTTTCTGGTAATCTTTGTGTTTTGTCCATTCGGAATAGACCAACAGATGCTCTCTGCAAGAGCCATGTTAAAGATACCTTGGCCTTGTGTCCCATCTTTCTGAACATGATTATTTGGATTTACTGAACCAGGGACATCATCAAGACCTTCAATATCAAACTCATTACTGCTGCTAGAAGTTAGAATTCCAGAATTTCTACATCCAGTAATACCAGTTGGGAAGCAAGCTTCGGGATTTTGCTCCTGACACAATGCTTCCTCTTGATTGATAACAGCAATCCAAGTTGCACTCTCTTTCGCTGTCATCTTATCCTGCAAACATTTTGACTGTCTTACAAGTTTTCGAATTTTAGCAATATCTGGGGACATATGCCTTATGACAGCAGTAAGAACCCCTACCTTCCAGGACTTCTTCAGATCATGAGGTTTTTTGTAAGGCGGCGGTCCTTGACCTTTAGGGAAACCTGTCTGCGGCCACCAATCCTCATTGCCAGTTGGCCACCAAGGAGGAGAAACACCCTTATCCAAAGGGTACTTCCGCTGAGGCGGATCACAATGCTGCATCAAAGCAGATAGCAAAGAACCTAGAGTAGTATCCTGCAGTTCCTGAAGAGAATGAGGAGTTGACACCACAATTGAATCACTTTCATCAATCCCTTGCAATGCATTTTCTTGTTGATATTTTCCTATTGCAGCGGGAGCATTCCTATCAAACCTCACCTGCTCCTTCCACCAGGCCCTAAGATTATCAGAGGCACCAGTCACTGCCTTTCCTTTCTCTGAAATTATACCATAAACAAACCCTTGTGCTTTACAAACCTCCACCATCTTAAGCATATATTTCAATATACCATCCTGGGCCCTCGACATCTTTTTCCTCTTTGCCTGCTCTTGGGATTGCCTTTCCTTTGCGTTGTCAATCGCATTACTTGTTTTCCGAGACTCCCTGATGCATCTGAGCCGAATCCGATCCTTCCACATCCGTTTCTCAAGCTCATCAATATCAACGTCATCCTCACTAACATAATCCTCAGCCATAATTTCCTCCTTTACCCCTCTCCTTTCTGTTTCATTGACACAGGACAGAAATCCCAACTCACCCAAACTATTCAACTCATCATAGCTCTCCATCATATCCCACTAAAATGAAACGCAAAACAGAAATTTTCCAAATAACCTTCTCCCGCTGCAATTGAACACCAAATTCTATACTGCAACAGAAAATCCTTTGGAATCCAAAACCCAGAAGTCCTGTGGATTTAATATTCAAAAGAGGTCCCTCTTGATCCAAACTGAACTCGAGAGCACTCCTAATGCCAATTGGACTCAAACCCAAAAGCTGTCTAGAACATAACTGTCAAATGAATCCCCCCTCATGCAATTCGGACTTCAAAACCAAAAACTTTCTACACCTTAAATACGCAGGAATCCCTTCCAATGCATATTGTAACTCCAAAACCCCAAAACCCACTGGATCTCAATTACTAAAAGAAACCCTTTTCAGTTAAAACCGGATCCCGCACCTTAGAAACCTCCTGGACTTTAAATGCAAGAAGAGTTTCTCCCCGAGACAATTGTATTCAAAGAGCAACAATCCCTCTACACCCTAAAACACAAAGGGAATCCCTCTCAATACAAATTGGATTCCACAACGCAAAAATTCTCTCAACCTTAGATACAAATGGAATACTTCTTAATCCAAACTGCTCTCCATCTTAAACGAGCCCTAAAATACGAGAGGAATCCCTCCGAGTCATACTGCAGCATAAATCTATCCCAGAGATAAACTGGGCTACAAAAGGAAAGAAAAACAGTACCGGAAACAATTGCGGACACGAAATCATCACTACCTTACACGGAATCCATCATCAACTTCATTGGAGAAAAAGAAAAAAACTCTTACTAGTAAAGAAATTGATTTCAAAAAGAGAAAAAAGACAGCTTAGAATTACCTTTCCTAAGAAAATCTTTAACTTGGTCTAAACTTGAAGAAATTTTCTTAAGCAAATGGCCTATTAAGGTTTCCAATCCAGGTCAAGAAATTCATTCATTACAGGCCAGATGGAAATACCTAGATGGTGGATGAAGATTTGTCCACTACCCGATTCAAAATCGCCAGCTTCACTAACAAACAGCTTTTAATCGACCCCCTTCTAATTCGGTATTCCAATCAAACATTAAACTTGTGACAACTTCAGCCAGTTTCATCCACAAATGGACTTCACACGTTTCCAATCAACCACAGGAGTTTGACCCATTGAATGCTAAATTGAAGGAGAGAAATAACAAAACCTTCAAACTTGATAAATTCAGCATCAAACCTTATCTCTACTAAATCTCCTCTAAAGCATCAAAATAAAATATGGACAGAGATTTCTCCACATCACATAGCTAAATACTCGAACTGATAAACAAAAAGCACCCAAAAAAATCAGAGCCTCGCCCATTAACATCCTTGCAATTGTCTCTCACACCCACATCTCACTATCTCAGAATTTTCCACATTACCTGCTAAAAATAAATTCAGCAAGCTAGTTAACCCATCTCCTCTTCTCAATGCACATCATCAAAAAATAATTAATGTATATCTTACTTTATCTTCGTGAACCTTTTTTGACCAGATATGAAAAATAATCTTTTTAAAAAAAAATTTGTTAAAAGTAAAAAGGTGAAAACAATATGTTCTATCAGATGGCCATATGTTGCAGGTTATTAATTTTATTGGGTTGATGTTGAGCAAAGGGTCATATGTGCCAGCGGCCCCATGCGACCGAGGGCTGTGACAGGCTTTGATCTGACAGGGCCGCCTGATCGTCAGATTCGCGGAATGTGTCCAAAAGATGTGACTACTTATGAAGACATGATTTTGTGGTGTTTTACTAAAAATTGTCTTTTTTTCCTGACTGACACGTTTTTGTTTGGTTTTGTGTAATATTCCTTTGGCCTTTTTAAGGTAGTTTTTTTTTTGAAAAATTAAAAATTCAGTTATTTCGTTCAATCGATTTATTTGTTCCTGATTTTTCTCTAATGGGGGATGAATCATTTTATTCCCAAATATTTTGAGTACGTGGAAAGCTAATGTACTCTCTACGATGAAATTTGTATATTCATGTGAGTTTCTATTTAGTTTTGTTTCTATATGATAAAAAATACAAATACAATTTTATGTGAAATTGTGTTTATTTCTTATATAAGTAATTATGTCGTTACACATATTTTTTATTTATTTTTATTGCATATAAAGTATTTTGAGAAGAGAAGTGTTCAATGGTGCTCTTCAATGTTGCCTTTTCATTAGAGAGATCATTGATAAGAGTATTTATTCTTTCCTAATTAACATAATATACTATAGGAGACTATAAGAGTGAATGCAATTTAAAAATACTATATAAGATACTATAAGATACTATATGTTGCGTGTTTGCAAGTGTATTGGGATGCAAGGGGATGATTTTCCTTCACTCACTCTGGTGAGACAGGGAACGTCACGATTCTCCTTCATCGTTGTGCGTGTCGTGTCTGTATATATATATATATATATATATATATATATATATATATATATATATTGGTCCATATGCACGTATGGATTTATGTGGTGCATGACATTGCAGGTACTAGTACCAGGTAGTATGGGGTATTGACTCCACCTAGTTTCGCAGGTCTGAGCATGCCTTATATATCTGATGGGAGTGGAGGAGATAGTTGTTGTACCCTAGCTTGACTCGCAGTTACACTCGTGTGAGTGTTGTCAGTCAGTTGTCTTGTCCCATCTGGCTGGTATGCGAGTCATGATGCCTTGGTTTGGTCATTTGAGAGTCGTCATTTGGTCATTCTTGGTTTTGCCTGTTTCCGTTTATTTAAATGGTTATTTAATTTAAATGGATGATGTTTTCTTATGTTGGTGTAATTAGTTGATTATTATGCTTTGTGATTATTAATTTAATTAACTAATGAATTGCTAGACTAAATGGTTAAATGGCTTATTTATTTTGTATGGTGCATCGGTATATTTTGGAAGGAAATAAATAATTGCCTAGCCATTTAAATGTTAAATGATTATGTTGAAAAAAAGTATTTTTGGTTATAGAAATTAATAAAAACTTTCCTTTTTACTTTTTCATTTTAATTATTGGAAAAGAATTCTTTTTGAAAAAGGAGAAAATCTGATTGTTTTTACCTTTTTAAATATTTAAACCTGATTGGTTGGAATAACTTTTTAAACTAGAAAGTTTAGGTTAAAAGGGAATTTTTCATGCTATTCTTGGATTTCACGGGAAGAAGGAAGAGGGGAATTTTGGAGAGAAATTCTGGAAAACTTCCTGAATTGGAAATTTGACCTGGTTTCCAAGACTGGAAATTCTTCATCTCTTTGCTTGTTGTTGCTTCAAGGTTGGAGGTTCTCTTCTTGTTTTTGAATTTGTTATTTGAAATTTTCAGTTTGCTTCCTATGTGTGGAAATTTATGCAATCTTCTTGTAGATGCTTGTGGAATGATTGGAATGGAAGAAAGAGTGTTTATTATTGTCGGTTTTATGAAATCTATAGCATATGGTTGCATTTAGGAAGGAAATGGTTCATTTCTCTATCTGTTGTGTGTTTGATCTTGAAAATCAATTTCTTGTTTTACCTCTTCTATTTGGAAAGAATGAACTAGATTTAGCTTGTTGTGTGCTTCCTAGTATCTTGTTGTCCAAGATTTGGGGTTTTCGTGGGATTTTATTTCACCATTTGCCTTATTGGTAAATTTCCATTTGAAAATTGGATTTGGCACTGTGTTTGTGTGTGCCCATGAAATGTTCCGAAAATGAATCATTTTCTTGTTTAAACGATTGGGTGGAGTGTTGATTTTAATGCCTTGTGAGGCATGTATTTTTATTTTTATTTGTTACCTTCCTTACCTCACCCCGTGGCAGGCTAGTCCCACCATGCGGGTCAGTAGTCTCTGCTGCCCGCAGGTAGCAGTACTACTGGTCGGCAGTACTACTATGCGGTAGCAGTAATACCGATCGGTACCTACTCCTACCGGTCGGTAGCAACGCTACCGATCGGTAGTGCCTGATATTGGTTGGCAGCAGCGCTACCGAATGGTAGTGCCTGATACTGGTCGGCAGCAGTGCTACCAGTCAGTAGTGCCTGCTACTGGTCGACAGCAGTACTACCGACAAGTAGTGCCTGCGGCCCCCAACAGTGTCACTATTGCGGGTTGGTTTAACCCCCGCATCACCATGTACTTTACTGGTTCAAACCGGTTTAGTGCTATAAAATTAATTTTTAATAAATGAAATACATTTTAGAGTGGATTTTGGTGTTAAATGAAATATATTTTAGAATGGATTTTGTGTTGAATAAAAATAAAAGGTGATTTTCATGTGATTTTTATTATGTGGTTAATAAATTTATCAATGGAAATCAAGACATGAATTAAGAATTCAAATTGGTTAATCTGGGTATATTCTAGAAACAAATTAAAAAGCCTGTTTGGAATTCATGTTTTTATTTGGTTGAATGTTTAATGTGGAGTTCATTTCTGATGGAATATTGATTTGGAAATTGAATAATGTGACTGCTGGAAAGAGTGTTTTATTTAATTTTCAATCAATGATGTTGCAAGTGTTTATGATGCTGTTTTTTCTCAAAGATTGTTTGAGAGCGGTCTTAGTGGAAATAGCTATCCTTGCAAGTGTATAATTTGTTATTTCTGGTTTGTGGTTTAGTCGTCCTATGGTGGCGTATTTGGTACCTTTGACCAAGTGATATATGTTGGCTTCATTGTCATTACCATGTAGTGTCTTTGCCTTATGGTTAGCCAAGAGTCAGTATGTCCTTATTGACCACTTGTGTTTTAATAGTGGTGGTTATGGCTATCTGCTTCGCCATAGGGTCCTCAAGGAGTGACCTTGTTTGTTTAGTGTCCTTTGAGAGAGTGGCTTTCGCTTGGGGGTTGCACCCACAGTGGTAGGCACTACGACCTAGTGAAAGTTAGATAATAACTGGTAATCTAATGAATTGATTAAGTGGGTAGTTACATAACATTAATAAAGATAATTGTACCTCACGTCTGGGTGAGTGCTTGTATTGAGGCTCATCATGTTGTGAGAAGGCTTGGAATGGAAAACCGGCCACCTTGTCTTCACGAAAGGTTGGTAGGGTCCGCATGAGACTTAGTTGGAACTGGAGGTTCGGGAGAGGTTACCAAGACAATGATTCGGGACCTATGGAGGTTGTATCATGGTATCCATCTTAAGCTATGCGATGACACTCTCTCATTTGGTTCACTTGTGTATTTGTGATGTTGAGTCACCTGGAGTTTGTGAAGTCATTTTGTGTTGTCATGGAGTCGTATTGTCTTGTCAACCATGTCATGCTTATGCTTGTTTGAGGGTCCTCAGCTATCTCCTAGCACAATGGGGTGATTCCATTTTGGGAATTACATGGTCGGGTGGTAGTGCCACTTCCCATCGGATGTTTGGATTTGTATCTTCATGTGAGGATTAGCTTCGCAGGTGTTCTTGTGGTTCGTGGCTCATGATTCATCTCATGTTTGGAGATTATTGTTATTTGGAGACCTATGTGGTCATTGTAATATTGATCTTATGTAACCTTGTATTTGGTTGAGATGTATCTTTATATGTATATTGAGAAGCTATGTATTGGAAGAGAAATATAATCCTATGTGGGATGTTTTTATCAATTTCCTTTATGATATTTGCTCATGCTTATTGAAGTGGAATTATAATGTATCCTTTCAATCTTTCAATGGTGTATCTTTATTTGCTCATGGCTTCTTGTGATCTTTGAGTTAATAACGTATATTTGGATTTTTGGTTATTGTGGAATTTATCTTATGAAGTTAATTATTCGTTGGTAACCCTTAAGGAATTCTGGAGTAAGTCTTTCGCTTGTGTTATCGTGCATGTTGTGTAAATGCACTAATTATGTTTATACTTAAAAAAAAAAAAAATTGTTTCTCCCTTGTTGTGGGTTTTTCCTTTGGGGTTCCTGGTGGAGCATTACATTTGGTATCAGAGCCCATGTTTCAACACTTGCTACTCTGGGTTTGTAGTGAGCCCATTTGCCTTTACGTTTTGTGTAAGTCTTGTGGTGTGACTTCCTTATGTCTTTCTTTGCCTTTGATCTGAACCTTTTTCCTCTTGTGCAGTGTTAGGTCATGGCTAGGAAAGCCAAGGGAGGTGGACGTGTTGGTGGCTACACCAGAGGCAGAGGAGGAGGAAGGGGTCGAGATCCTGACCGTCATAGTCCTTCCCCACCACCCACTCATGCAAGTGTGGATAGAGATCAGTCGCTCACCAGGAGGAACTGCATTTAGTAGAGCAAGTTCCCGAAAGGGAAGAGCTGCATCAGATGTTTTAGGAGGTTCTAGCTAGACTAGGCCTCAGAATCAAGGTGGATCAACCCATCCATGGCTGGGTAGAGGAATCGCTTTAGCAGATTCCAGAGAGAGAGAGAGATATCCTAGAAGGAGAGAGGTCCCTGTGGATCGGGATCCAGCTATCATAGGGCACATGAGGGACTTGACGAGGTCCAATCCTCCCTTCTTTGATGGTAAAGGTACCGGTCTCGAGGCAAAGACCTGGCTTATCAGTTTGGATCGGTGTTTTGCTATGTATCCTTATAGTAGCAACACCAAGGCAAGATGCGCAATCATGTGTCTCGAGAGTTTCGCTTCTATCTGGTGGAGATTAGAGGAGGAGAGGATCGGTGTGAGCATTAACATCGCATCATGGAAGATCTTTTTGGAGTGGTTCAGGGCACAATTTCTCTCACCCCAGTGGAGGCAGTTGCGAGCAGATGAGTTATATGCTCTGCACCAGTTTGGGTTGTTAGTGGACCAGTTTGAGCATAGGTTCTACGATCTCAAATGGTACGTCGGGATCGGCAATGATGAAGCTATGCTTGTGCAAAACTTCTTGACGGGTCTTAATGACTGCATCAGCGGTGGAGTGAGGGTTTTTGAGCCTGCTTCAGTGGAGGTAGCCGTGGTGAAAGCCAGGTTGGTAGAGCAGAACCTTAGCCGTGCTCATGGCGGCTAGTTTGGAGTTCAGATTGGGAGTGATCCTTTCAGTGGGTCTAGAGGCAGAGGGAATCGGTTCCAGACTGTTGCGCCTTTTAGGGGTTCTCAGGCGCCCGCTAAGGGTGGTCAGCAGCAACAACAACCGCCGAGACCAAAGCAGCCTCAGGGCCAGCAGGGTGGCAACTCTCAGGTTTGGAAGAGCAGGAAATGGCAGAAGGGTAGGCAGACCTTTCCAGGGTAGTCTTCTCAGGGTGCATCTCAGGCCCCTAGTGGGGAGAGCTTTCAGCAGTCCAGTGGACCATCTAGGAGTAGAGGACTGGTTCGAGGAGCTTTCTTCACTTGTGGTAAGTATGGACACAAGGTCGCTTGGTGCCCTCAACATCCTCACCAAACGGGTAGCCAGAGGCCAGCTGCATCAGAGCCGATAATGGGGATGCAGGTAGATCCCATAGAGTATTTGCAGCAGTGGATGACCGCCAGGCTGAGCATCAGAGTACCGTGATTGAGACCATAGGTGTGTTGCGTGGTACCCCTATCTCTGTACTTTTTGATTCCGGTGCTTCAGATTCTTTTATTTCTTCATCCATTATGGAGTGGTGCGGGATCGTGTCTGCTAAGCAGGTAGATAGGTGGCAAGTAGAGTTGGCTACTGGGGTGTGAGTGTTTGTAGATGCCTTCATTCCCAATTGTGAGTTGGACCTAGGACCCTTTGTCACTTCAGTTGACCTTTGAGTCATTCCTTTGGGTTCCTATGGAGTTGTGTTGAGGATGGATTGGTTATCATCTCACAATGCTCGTGTAGACTGTCGTCTGAAGACAATAGAGTGTTTAGATGACCTTGGCAGGAAAGTGGGGATCGTTGGAGTGCAACAATCGATATCCTTACATATGATCTCCGCTATACAACTTAGGCAGTGCATGCGTCAATGGTTTCATCTTTTTACAGTTGCTCTTGACGATGTGGATGAGGAAGAGAGTCGGGAAATCTCTCTCGATGGTCACCTTATTCTTCGAGAGTATGTTGATGTGTTTCCTTTGGATATTCTCGGTATGCCTTCGAAGCTAGACATAGACTTTCGCATTGACTTGATTCCTGGTGCGGAACGTATTTCGAGAGAACCATATCGGATGACTAATCAGGAGCTGAGTGAGTTGAAGTTGCAGGTTGAGGAGTTGTTGTCCAAGGGATTCATTCATCCTAGTGTTTCTCCTTGGGGTGCTCTGGTTATCTTCCTCAAGAAGAAGGATGGTTCTCTTCGATTATGCATTGATTATTGACAGTTGAATAAGGTAACCATCCGGAACTGATATCCATTGCCTCGGATAGATGATCTTTTCGACTACATGAAGGGAGCCAAGGTGTTCTCTAAGATAGACCTGAAATCTAAGTATCATCAGTTGCGCATTCATGATGCAGACATTCATAGGACGATGTTTCATACTCATTATGGTTACTATGAGTTCATAGTGGTGTCTTTTGGGTTGACGAACGTGCCTTCAGTGTTCATGAGTCTTATGAATGGGGTTTTTCACACCTACCTTGACCACTTTATCCTTGTGTTCTTGGATGACATATTGATTTATTCTAGATATATGGAAGAGCATGAGGGTCGTTTGCATCAAGTATTGCAGTGCTTGAGGGAGAATCAACTTTTTGCAAATTTGGCGAAGTGTGATTTCTTCCAGTTAGAGGTGAGCTATCTGGGTCATATAGTTTTGGGAGAAGATGTATCTGTGGATCCTTCTAAGATCCAAGCCATTGTTGATTGGCCAACGCTGACCAATGTTTTTGAGGTTCGAAGTTTCATGGGTTTGGCCGGATATTACCATTGCTTTGTGCAGAGCTTTTCTCAGATAGGCCATCCGATTACTTCTCTTCAGAGGAAAGGGAAGAAGTTTGTTTAGTCAAAGCAGTGCGAATTTTCTTTTCATACCTTGAAGGAACTCCTTGTTAGTGCTCTGATTTTGGCAGTTCCTGACCCATCCAGAGATTTCACAGTATGCACAGATGCCTCTTTAGAAGGTATAGGTGTGGTGCTTATGCAGGATGGACATGTGGTTGCCTATGAGTCTCACAAGCTCAAGGATCACGAGTTGAACTATCCAGTTCATGACTTGGAGTTGGCTGTTGTAGTGCATGCATTGGTTAGATGGAGACATTTCTTGTTGGGGCATCAGTTTGAGCTACATAGTGATCACCGTAGTTTGCAGTATATTTTCATGCAACCGAACTTGAATGCTCGACAATGAATATGGATGGAATTCCTCTGCAAGTATGATTTTGAGGTTTTTTATATTCAGGGGAAAGAGAATGTAGTGGTAGATGCTTTGAGCCGTAGGCGACATGAGGTTGCAACATTGTCCCTTGGTGTGGACTTGAGTGAGAGGATTCTTGGAGTTCTTCCTCAGGACACCTGGTATCAGGAGGTTAGAGCCATGGTAGCATCTGGAAGACCATTGGAGGGTAGATATTCTGGTTACACTCTTGAGTCAGATGGTCTTCTTCGACATCTTGGACGGATCTATGTACCTCCTTTGGAGGGTCTTCGCATTTGATCATGACTGAGGCCCATCATGCACCTTATTTGGCACACCTTGGTGTCAACAAGATGCACGCAGAAATGTGACATTGCTGATTTTGTGTCCAAGTGCTTGGAATGTCAGCGGGTAAAGGCGGAGCATCAGCACCCTATAGGGCTTTTACAGTCGAATTTGATACTAGGTTGGAAATGGGATATCATTTTCATGGATTTCATAGTAGGGTTGCTTATTTCTTCACGTTGTCATGATGCCATCATGGTCATTGTTGATAGATTGACCAAAGTTTCTCATTTTGTGCCTATTCGATTGTCTTATATGACAGTTGTTGTGGCACAAGTCTTCTTGGAAGATGTGGTGAGGTTGCATGGGATCCCAAGGCAGATCATTTCTGATAGAGACTCGGTCTGTACTTCAGCCTTGTGGACCTCTCTTCAACATGCTTTGGGAACCTAGTTGAACTTTAGTTCAACTTATCACCCAGAGACCGATGGTTAGACTGAGCATGTGAATCAGGTCTTGGAGGACATGCTTCGCATGTATGTTATGGATCAACAGTCACGTTGGGAGGAATATATTTGCCTCGTGGAGTTTTCTTATAACAATGGATATCACAGCTCTATAAACATGTCTCCCTTCCAGGCTTTGTATGGTCATCCTTGCCGTACTCCTTTGAGTTGGGATCGGTTGGAGGATAGGGTGTGTTTAGGCCCAGATTTGCTTCGTGAGATGGAGCAACAGGTTGAGCTGATTCATGGGCATTTGGTAGCTGCTTAGGATAGGCAGAAGAAATATATTGATGCCCATAGGGTCGATCATCAGTTTTCTATTGGCAACCGTGTGTTTTTGAGGGTGCATCCGCGGAAGAGTCTGATCCGTTATGGAAAGGGTTTAAGTTGGTGCCTCATTTTGTAGGCCCTTTTGAGATCCTTGAGAGGATAGGGCCTGTTGCCTACCGTCTTGCCTTGCCACTGAGTCTATCTCGCATCCAGGATGTCTTTCATGTTTCTGTTCTTCGTCCTTATCATTCTGATGTGACCCATGTTCTTGATTGGAATGCTTTACTGGTTGAGGACGGACAGCTTTCCATGGAGCCCGTGCACATTCTTTAGCAGCGGGGTTTGACCCTCAAGGGTCGTACCATAGAGAAGGTAAGGGTCCTATGGGATCCTAGTGATGAGACCTCCATGACTTGGGAAGATGCATCAAAAATGAGAAAGCTTTATTCTTATCTATTTTAGGCTTCCAGGAGTAAGCCTAGGCTTGGGGGGGAGGATGTAGTACCCCTCCTCGATCAGCCTCTTTTTGTATATTTTGATTTACTTTTGTGATTGTTCAGTGGAACATTATTGTATATTGGCTTGGGGGGTAGGATGTAGTACCCCTCCTTGATCAGCTTCTCTTTCACTACATAGAAAGCTCCTTATGCTTGCTTTGCTAAAAACTCCCTTAGATTAGATAGATCTTCGATTTTCTAGTTGCCTTCAAATGAAGAAAGAAAGCTCTTATGTATGAAACCCTAGATCTTAATTTTGACTTGATTTCATCTTTACGTCAACCTAGGAATTGAATTTATTGCAAATCTTTTGGGGTTAAGCATCATAATATCATAGAATTATGCTCCCAAAATTTTGGGAAAAAATTTGAGGACCATGTGCACTTTCGCCATGGTTCGGCCAAATTTTTACCAAATTTTCAGGGCCATTATATATAATGATATTAGAGCCAATCCCAAAGTTATAGCTGATTTTGAGGTGTTTTGATATGTGAAATCGGGCCTTAAAGGGCGAAATAGGACATAATTAGGGTTTATGATTAAGTGATTTATTGGAGGAATAAAATAAAAAGGGGCACACTTAGGGTAAAGGGCCCAATTTTATGACGTGTGAAGTGATGAAATATGACTTTAGATATAATTAAATGCTTAAAGAGAAATTATAAATGTAGGATGTAAGACACACTAAGGCGGGTGCTAACCTAAGTGTGAAATTGTACCACCCAAGCAAGAGTGTTCAATTTACGACACTACAGTTTCTTCCCATATGAGAAGGGATTTTTTGACTGTAATGCATGCTATCAGATTAGTCTCTTATCTAATCCTAATTATCCAATATTTTGTAACCTAATCTTGGGAGGGGTTGGGGTTTCAAATTGAGGTTCCATTTTGAGTTATGCCTCAACTATAAAGGAAAATTTTGTAGTCTTTTTCAAGATCTTCTTTCTTTTCTTTTGCAGAAAACTAAGTTTCTCTGCATTTGTAAAATTTCTCTTGCCTTTTCATTAATTGAATTATCTTATTTTCCTCCTTTCAATCCTTACAACCTATGTAATATTTTTTACCTCTTTGTTTGAATGCATCCTCCTTAGCTATAGGTGTTTGTGTTGATCACTCTATGGATGTTGGTCATAAACCGCACTCAGCTCCTCTTCTCATTTCATACAATTCCAACCTTCAGTCATGATTAGGTGACTAATTAGGATAGAAATATGTGCATAATTGGGGTAATTATGTTAATGCTTTGTGCAATTATATGTAGGGAGATCACACTTTCATTCTAGGTGCAAACCTTATTTCCCCTCTTTCAAGCATCCCTTCTTTCTCCATTTTCCTTTCAGAACATAGATTAGGATTTATTAGTGTTGGGTTGGTCTAACACTTGCACTCAGATTGGAAAGGAAGTTGACCTTCTTTAGAGATTCAACCTCACTTTTGCAAGTCCCACACTTGGGAGGTTGTTTCCCCTTTGCGCAAGGTTGATGAACTTGAGAATTCATCAAGGGTGCACACTTTTGTGACAACAGTTTTTGGCACGCCCGGTGGGATAGATTGAACCAATTTTAGTTTAGGCTTTCTTATCACATGTTGATATTCCATGTGTATCAGTAACTCAACCTTTGGAGGCAACATCCTACATACTTGGTGACTCTACAACAAAAAAACAATTGGTTAAGTAGTCCTAAATCTAAAAAATAACTGACTATTTTGTGTGCTCTTTAGTATCCTACCTTTAGAGGCATCATCCCTTCAAGCACCTAATGACTCTGCAATTCTTGGTATGTTATCAATCTCTAATTGGGAAGAATTGTTTTCCTTTTAAATATTTTACATAGAAAATCCCTTTCTTTGATGCTTAAAAGATGAATTCACATTATGGGTATAACTCTTATCAAAAACCATTCTATGAAAATGCCAATCAACCCTCCCCTTTCTACCAATGAGGACAAACTAGGACTACTCTTGGTCTCACCCACAATGGCCTTTCTCCAATAGCTTATGGATATTTCATTAATGATTGCCACCCACCCACCCCTGTTTAGCCTTCTTATCATCTTAACCCATCCCAAAAGGGTGAGATAGACCTCCCTGCAGAAACTATGTGCCGCAGAAAACTAAGGGGTTAAGAGACATGATACTCGATTTCAAACAGTAGATTAATGAGGTCAAACGATAGCTCTATGATCAATAGTAGGAGGAGGGCTTCTATCAACAACAACAAGAGTTGGAAGCCCAACAACAAAATGAGGCCTTCCTTGGAGAACAACTTGCTTCAGCTAGGGAGGAGGAAATCAGACAGTTGATAGCCTTAGAGGTTAAAATAGAGGCATCTTCCCCTACTCCCCCTAAAAGAAAAATCCCAAGCTTCAGGCAGGGGAGACCTCCTAAATTTGTTGAGGAGCCTATCCTTGAGCAAATTCATCCTTACAAGGAGCCCATTTGTAAGAGGTATTTCCCACTCCTTGTATTCAAGAATAACCTCTGAAGGAACCCACTCAAGAGGAGCTTGATTATCAAGATCAAATTCAGCTATAGGAAGTGGAATCCCAAAAACAACAACACGATGAATTCCTTGCAGAGCAACTTTCTTCTGTAGGGGAGGAAAAGATCACACAGTTGGCAGCTATATTGAATAGGCTCATGGAGAGAAAATCAAAAGTGTTGCAAATGGATGTTGAGAATGGTCAGTTGCAGTAGCATGCTATGGAGCAATAGGGTAAAGTTGAGGAGGCTGTAGGGAGCAGTGATTTTACAGTAGATAGAATGGAAGATAAGTCTTGCCATGAGTTTGAGGTTGCTATATTCTATTGCCAAGAAGAAGAAAGAACAAAAATAAAGAGACAATCTGAAGATTTTAAGTCTTCCTGTGATGTGTCTCCTGAGCCTGATATTTTTGCTGATGAGATAGATATCAACACATGTGATTATGATGTATGCTAGTTCTCCCATGTCCTTGAATGTAATGATTTTGAGTATGATACCTTCATTCAGTATGAAGACGTTTCTTTTGACATTAGGGACAAGGTGTTTGAGCTTGAATGTTTTACTTGGGACCAGCATACCAAGTCTGATGAGGTTGAGCTACAACATGTTGACCATATAGATATTCCTTTGGTTATTCAACTTGACAGTATGCTTGAGATTCAAAGTTTCTACTTTTATATGTTTGAGGAGCCCCCTTATACAGATCAAGATAGGAATATGGTATACTTGTCATCCTTATGTGAGTTTGGGGCCTTTTCTTTTGGTTTCAACTCATACCAAAGCACGACAACTATGATAGTTGTGACTCTACCTTGTGTGAAGAGGTTTCCTTCTCTTTTGAAAGAGTTGAATTTGATACTAGCCTACCCCTGATGCATCTTCCCTTTGTTGTTGAGCATACATTTAGAGTGCCTCCATGTGTTTTAGAGGCTTATTTTATGTGGATTCCCTACAACGACAAGGTAAATGGTGAGTTTTTTTCTCACCACATCAATAACACGTATGCTTTGATGCATGCATACAAGAATCTTCAATTTTTGCAATTGCCTGGTGATTGCAACCATGGTATGGGCCAAATAAAATCCTTCATAAGGATTATCCTTGACATAGGCAGTGGTTCTCTTTGTCTCTGAGTTGTAAAAATGTAAATAGTTAGTTTTTTTTCCAGTTTTCCAATAAGTGCGCGTGCACGAGTCATCTCTTCTAGAATGGCTAAATTTTGATTTTTTGTAGGTAGCAGGGGTATAGGGTATCTAATTTTGTTTAGGCATTGACTCATGCCCAATGGATACCTTAAGACATCTAGTCTTGCCCTAAGAAGGCTTAAGGCCCCCTCTGAGTCGCCAAAATAATGACCCTTTTCTATCAACCCTTGCCATAGTTATAATTGATCTAAGAAAATCTTTTGAGTAACTTGTGTATTGTTATGCACACCTTGCGTGTTATGCGCATTGGTGATAACTTCTGTATTATGCACAGAGCGTTAGTCACAATAGTTTTATGGTGGGTCGCAAAGCAGGTATTTTATTCTACCTGGGCTCTAAATTTCTATTTCTGAGTTGACCTCTCTAGTCGATCAGAGTCACTTAGGGTGACCGGTTGGAGGGTACCTTATCATTGGCGGGCCGGTCTCTATGTTTGTTACTACCGGCTGGCGGGCGGTGGTGGTGGTCAACTACTCAAGACTTGACAAGATGAGCTATTCTCTCTCACTAAGTGCTGAGATCCTTTTGTGTGTGCCTCAATGGACGGGTTGATGTCGATGTGGCAGGTGCTTGGGGCTTGACGGGGTGAGGTTCTTGGCCTGGTTGAGTGTCGAGCTCTTCAAGCTCTCTGTTTGGTGTTGACGTGGATGCGGTGGGATGGGTGATGTGGAGGTCTTTGGAATTTTACTCAAGGCTCAACAATAGAAACTTTTGTGCTTGGGCGAGTGTCGAGCTCTTCCAGGTGGACATGCGGTCTGACATGGCCCTCGCGGTGGATCTTCTTGAGACTCGATCGAGCGCATTTTCTTGTCTATCTGAGTGTCGAGTGCATGTGTGTCTATTGACTTGACTACTTCATTGGTGCTCACCTATATTTGTGGGGTCCACTTTCTCATCTGATGACTATCATGGCTCCATGGCCTCCTTTCTACATGCTATCCATTTAATCATCTTGAGGCCAGCGTGGTGGATGGTGGACCAGACTTGTTGCATGGCGTGATCTTGGCCGCCATTTTCACTTAAACTTTTGATCATATAGTTGCATTTTAAAATTTTGTTGGGCCCAATAGGGGATATTATGGAGAGATCTCACGTGTCCATCTATGCGTGAATCTCTCAGATCGATAGCCAGAATTCAAATCTTGCAGTGGCCATTAGCATTTAAATGCTTTTGCAGAGGTGGTTGTCAACTTGATGGTCGAGACATTTTTTGGACTCAATCGACATCCATATCTGATCAGATTTTCACCCAACTACCGAGATTTTTTCCATTACTTCTAAAGCAACTCTGTAGGCCCGATTTTGGATGCCACCATGCTCTTTCAAAGTAATGTGAAGAATTTTGAGTTCTCTCCCTAATTTGCAGGCATTTTGTTTCTTCCTAGGTGGGGAAGGGATTTTCTAACTACAATACACACTGTCAGATTAGTCTCTAATTAGATCCTCATGCTCTGATATTATGTAACCTAACCCTAGAAGGGTTAGGGTTTCCATCTGAGGTTCCATTTTAAGTTATGCCTCAACTATAAAGGAAAATTTGTAGTCTTTTTCAGGATCTTCTTTCTTTTCTTCTGCAAAAAACTATGTTTCTTTGCACTTGTAAAATTTGTCTTGCCTTTTCATTAATTAAACTATCTTACTTGCCTCCTTTCAGTTCTTACAACTTGTGTAATGTTTTTTACCTCTTTTTTTAAATGCATCCTTGTTTTTTTTCCCTTAGTTGTAGGTGTTTGTGTTGATCCCTTTATGGATGTTAATTGTGAACTGATCTTAGTTCTTCTCCTCATTTCATAGAATTCCAACCTTCATTCTCGCTTAGGTGACTGATTAGGATAGAAATTTGTGCATACTTGGGGTAATTCTATTAATACTTCGTGCAGTTATAGGCAAGGAGATCTCACACTTTCAGTCTAGGCGCTAACCTTATTTCCCCTCTTTGAAGCATCCCTTCTTTCTCCCTTTTCCTTGTCAGATCATAAGTTAGGATTTATCAGTGTTGGGTTGGTCCAACAATTGCACTTAGATTGGAAATGAAGTTGGCCTTCTCTGGAGATTCAACCTCACTTTTGCAAGTCCCAAACTTGGGAGGTTGTTCCCATGTTGTGCAAGGTTGATGAACTTGAGAGTTCATCAAGGGTGCACACTTTTGTGAAAACACAACCCTAAGAGACCAAAATGAAGAAAAGACCTTAAAAGACCAAAGGTATGAAATAATGGACCAAGGACAAAGTCATAGCCATCACTAGAGCAATGAGATAGGGTTTCGACTTGATAATGGTAATAAAAAGACAAAGCTTTGACAAGGTCTATACTCCTTAATGGTCACCTAAGATTTTATCTAAAGATGATTTTTTGGGATCTACTAAGCCTGATTTTAGAAATCTAAATGCAAGTTATGCAAGACTTTAAAACTAGACTAAGAAAAAGACCTATATTTGAGACAATACAATAATGGACCTAAGACCTAAGAAAGACAATTATTATGCAAGGTTTAACCTAAGATGACACCTATGTTTTGACGTGCAAAGTTGAAATGAGACACTAAAGTTTTTGATGTTTTTGGTTTCCCATGTTTTTGGCACTTGAATGTTTTTGAGACAGTTGTGAGACTAATTTTGAGACCAAATTTGAGACAGTTTTGAGATCATTTTTTGACCAACTTATTTTGATAATTATGTTTGGGTAATTATTTGACATTTTTTTAGATCAATTTGTTTTGATTGAATTGTGTTTTTTGATTGAAATATTTTTTTTGACACTCACATAAGACACTTAAAGTAGAATGGTTGTTTAAATTTGAAAAATTAGAGTGACATCAAAAGGGCCTAGATTAGCCCATTGTGAAAATAATTCGTCTTGACAATTTGAAAACATTTGAAAGCATTCACAACCTAGGCTACAAATGGATGATATTTGTTGAGGCCCTCACAATAGAATACCACAAACATTGTAGACAGATACAGATTGGGTGGCACTCGCTCCCCCAACATGGCACCGACACACCTTCTCTCTTACCCCAAAGGTTTGAAAACCTTATGGATTGGGGAGTTTCCTGTGTCAGAATGCATGGTACCTGGAGGGTATCTTCAGGGTACGATGTGCACTCCTTGAACCAATAAATTATATGGGATTTGGATTACTAAAGAGAATTGGTTCATAATGGGGGAATTTTGGGGGCTTGATATCTATACATTCGATAGTGACTCACTAAAGAGCCTATCCTAACTCTTTATAAAAAGGGGGGTTGATATACCTCACATGAATGTGGGTATTGGGGAACTGTTAGTATAGATGCACATCACCGGGTAGCTTTAGCTTTAGCCTAGGCCATTTATACAACAGATTGAAGGAAAGTACTTCTTAGAGTCACCCCTTGGGGTGATTACTTTTTCCCATGAAGCTAGGCTCTTTACTACAAAAGAAAAATTTGTGCGTCATTGACACTTTTCTTTTACACCCAACAAAGGGGAGAGGATACTCAATGCAATAGTAGGTCTACCTTACATAGTGCAACAACACAAGACATGGAAAACACACATTTGATCATTAACATTTAGCAAAATAAGTGTGTTATAAACTATGAAAACAAACACAAAATTGTTTAAAATTATAAGTGATCTTCATCAAGCATCCTACATCAAACTCATTAGTAGTTTTTAGATAGAGTCTTTATCGCATGATCACCACAAAGCCCAAGAAAAAATCAATAGCATCAAACACTTTTAATGCTATCAAAAAATAAGAAACTTGCAAATTTGAATGATAGATCAAAATAGAAACAAAATTTCACCAAACAAATATGCAATTTTAGAGCTAAATTGCACAGAATCAGGGCCCAAATATGCAAAAATAGGACCCAAATGTATAGAGTAAAGGTTCAATTATGCAGATTAGGGCTTTAGCTACGTAGAATCAGGCTTCAACTACATAGCAGAAAGAGAGAATTGCTCATAAATTGAAAATTATATAATAAAATCCTAAATCAGACATTCAAATAGTGCAATTGACCAAAAATCAATAGATCCAATTGCAAATTGTCCAATTTATACCCCTATTTAGACCAGATGTGAATTGTAGGGTTCATTTTAACTAGCTTGCAAAATGAAGGGAATTTAAAACCAAATTGAAAAACTAATTAGGCTAGAATAGATTCATTTTAATCGCTCAGAAAATTGAAATGGGAAATTTTTGTCAATTGAAACCCTAATTAGATTATGTGATGATTCATTTTAAACCTTTTGCAAAATGGAATGAAAATTTGTTCTCAATTGATACCCTAATTAGGCTATGTGAGATTCATTTTAAGCCACTTGACAAAATGAAATGTGCAATTTATGATTCATTCAACCCCTAATTAAACTAGATGCGAGTTGTAGGGTTCATTTTAGCCTAAAATTATAAGATATGATAAACTAACATAAAAATTCATTATATAAACCCTACATGATAGAGATCAACTCATCAAAAACCCCTAAATGCAAAAACAATCCTAAAAACAAACAAGACCAACAACTACGTAGCAAAAATGGGTTAGTTGCATAGTTTAAAGGCCCTATTATGTAGGAAGAACATACAATTGTGTAGAAACAAAGTCAACTGCACAACTCTAGGTGTCATCTGCTCTAGTATTAGGGTCAAATATGTAGATCTAAAGGTCAAATTGTGTAGATATGCCTCTGGGATGCATAGAAGATGAAAATCCATTCTCTAACACTTGCATGCAAACATAAACTCACAAAAACATCAAATCTTGATGTGTTTCACGTCAGGTTCACCAAAATGTTGACTAGGAAAATGGTTAGAACAAAGCATGATATCAAAAGCAAACCACAAAGCTAAACAACATACATATTGAATCCTAAAGAAATTGATAAAGACATAAAAAATGAAAGGCAAACAAAGCAGCATGAATTCAAAATTATTTCACCAAAACACATTCATTTGATATTGCTTCACCATTATTTCTTTCTCCTCTTTTAGTGTGTAGCTCTCAATAGGTTGAGTGCACATATGAAAAAAATAGGGTGAATTATGCATGCGTGATAACGAGGATATTCAAAAAGTGTGGTTGCAAGAATGAGCCATGAGAGGTCAATTTATAGCATTTAAAGATCAAATGGATGGACAAGATCAAATTCAATCAATGGAAAAGATTAGAAGAGAGGTTGAGTTAAGTGGAATGAAATAGGAAATGTGTCATATGCGGAGAGCGAAATAGAAGGTAAGTAGAGTTAAGTGGAGTGAATTGAGAAAGTGAAAGAGATAAGGGGAGTTAGAAGTGAAGATAGAAATGGAGGTGAAATTAATAAATTGTCATAATTTATTAATTCACTCGAAATTAGTAAATTAGACAACTAAATATTCATTTAATTATTAAAATAATAAATTAAGGGATAAATAAATCGAAAGAAGTATATGTTAGCGTAGAGGAGGCCTATTTAATTAAATGATCAGTTAACCTTAGGAGGGAATAAGGTCAAATTGATGTCATAGGACATAAATTGGGACGAATTGAAGTTCATAAGACAAAATGATATCATAGGATAGAAATTGGGACAAATTGATGCAAAGAGAGAGGAAATTGTGATGAATTGATGCCAATGGACATGAAATTGGTACAAATTGATACCATTCAACAAGAAATTGGGAGAAATTGATATCATTGGAAAAGAAATTGGGTAGCTGACAAAATTGTCTAATGAGGATGTCAAGAACGATGATTTAGGTCAAAATGATAGGAAATTGACAGAAAATGATAAAATTAGAGGACAAAAGAATGATGTAGGATTGATGAATGGTGAAGACCAATGCGCAAAAGAAAGACATGTTAGAAAGGGAAATATAGGTGTCGAACCATTTTTTAGTGTCTACAATTTGGATGCAATCACACATGCACAATTTGTAGAGGACACAGTGATTCTTTAGGAGGCCTCAACGTTGGAGGCCAAAGTTATCAAATCAACATTGAAAAAATGGTCAATTGCATCAAGAAAAATATTAAATAGAGACAAGTTAGGGATTCATTTATTTAATACAAAAAAAACTGCTCTACAAAAAGATTGCTAAATTATTTGGGTTTGCTATTTCTTCTTGCCTCTCCAAATACTTGGGCGCTTTATTATTTTCAAGCCTATGGAAGAGACTTTGCAAGAATAAAGCCACAACATGGAAGAGTAAATGGCTCTCATTGATCGGTAGAATCCTCGTTATTAAATTAGGGTTATTGGCTACTCCAATCTACGTGATGTCATGTTTCAAAATGTTAACTAAAGCAATAACAAGTTTTGAGAGCTATTTAAAGAATTTTCTTTGGGAAGGATCTAAGAAGGACAAGCGAATTCCTCTCATCCACTAGAACATAGCTTGCTTTCCAAAGATTAGAAGAGGTGTTGAGCTCCATAAAATGGAAATGCAAAATGAGACTTTGGGGGCAAAACTAACTAGAGAACCATATAAGATTTGGTGCAAAATTCTTTAAAGGAAGTACTTGGATTCAAATGATCCAAAAACATCCTTACTTGGATTCAAATGATCCAAAAACATCCTTACTTGGATTCAAATGATCCAAAAACATCCTTACTTCTCAAGGTGGCAAACCACATATGGAAATTCCTATGGGATAGCCGAAGTATAATAATTGAGCATTTAACAAGGAAAATTAGGAACGAGAGAAGTGTGGTGTTCTAGATTGACTCATGGAATGGCCATGAACTGATCATAATTAATAGGTAATGTTGACTAGATCAAATATGTAACCAAATTGGTTGGGAGTAAGGTGTGTGACTGCGTACAAACAACTATTATTTTTACAGGTGAAAATCATAAGTAGATTGATTGGCACGCTCTACCTATACCTGGAGAGGCTATTGACTCCTTTTAATCAACATCCTAAGCAATCAAAAAATTGCGTTGTCAAAAGCAGAAGATGAAGTTATATGGTGTGGTTCCAAATCTAACGAATATTTCATTTGGTTGGGATACTCCATACAAAATCTGCAAGGTGGAAATGATATATGGTCATTCAAACTTTACTAGAATAGGAGCATTGTTTCAAAGGTGAGCGCTTTTTTGTGGATGATGTTACATCAAAGGATTTTAATAGGTGATTGCTTAATGCAACTTGGTATTCAGGTTCTGAGCATATTTCCTTTATGTCATGCAGATGGAGAATCGTCCAGCTACTATTTACTAAAGTGTTCTTATGCTAAGAAATGTTGGGATTGGTTGCAAAAGTAATTATGTTGGTCTTCCCCCAAAAGGATGATTTGCTTGAATTTCTTCTGAGCTGGCTAATAAAAAACAATAGCATGTGGGGTGATATTTAGTGTGTTGTGTCGTCAATGTTGGTTTGGAAAATTTGGAAGGAGAAAAATAGGAGATTTTTTGTGATAATATTTTAGTGGATGAGGTCCTCAAGAAAATTGAGGTTGGGATATGTGAAGTGGTGAATATAAGATAAAATTTTAGAATTGATACAAAAGAAGTAGGTTTCTCTTTTGCTTCCTTTAGGAAATATTTTGTCAGAAGTCAATAAGATAAAGGATATCGAATGGACAATGCTCATTAATGAATCATATTAGATCAACTTTAATGGGACAAACCTTGGCCCTGCCAAATTTGGTTGCATCATTAGGAACCACAATGGTGATTGTGTTTGGGCCCTAACTTTAAATATAGGGGTTGGAACAATTAGTAAGGTTGAAATTGAGGTTTTGGCTAGGGGCCTGACGTTATGTGTGGGGAAAGGATTGAAGGATGTAGATGTGGAAGAGGATTTTTTGTATCAATGTTGTATGTGAAAAAAAAATTGCATAATTGGAAATTAAGGCCTTGGATTGACAAGATTTGGAATTTCTCGGACCATTTGAGTTACATGTCAATCACTCATATGTACCGAGAGGGTAGTCGGGGGAATGACCTAAATCACACACACTAAGCTTATACTTCTAGGCTTAAAAGAGTTAAACACTTAGAATTGAGTGACATTTTCTAAACTTAATAAGTTGCCTAAGGTGTGTGGCCACACTAAGAATACACTTCTAGACTTAAAAGTGTTAAACACTCAAAATTAACTAACATTCTCTAGATTTAATATGTTGCTTAGTGTGTGGGGTTTAAAACTAATAGTAATCGGGTTGCTGATTTGCTTGCCAATATAAGAGTTAACCAAAAAGATAAAGAGTTAATTAGAATGGCTGAGGAATGGACTGATTTGAAATCAGTTGTCTTCAACAAAAAAAGGTACCTAGGATTCACATGTTTAACAGATTTTTGGGCTTGGTGGCGTTGGAAGACTCGAGTTTAGACATGGATTTGAATTTGTAGACGTATCAATATGGTCTAATCAATCTCTTTTCTTCTATCACATGCTTGTTCTTTTCTCTTGGTTCGACATGTTGGGAAGGTACGTAAATATCTAGAAATATGACATTTGGGCTGGAAAGAAACATGATTAGATTGCTCCTGGACATTAGTGTGCCACAAAAGTTCTGGTTTTTTGGTATTAAGAAACGTTTAATCCAGGTACTGATGTGTTGTATCCCATATCATTTCTTGAACCTGCGAATGATGAGATTTGTTTATGAGGTTTTTCTATTGTTCAAATCTCTGTCTTGATCAAGTTGGATTTGTTGGATTATATCTCTCAAGGGCGAGAATGGTTTGCTTATAACTGATCGAGTCACATCTCTAACCTTTGGATTGATGGTAGGCCTTGGGGGCTTTGGGTGGGGAGCCTATTGAATGGTGAACACTTTTCAAGTGTTGGAGCATGCCCGAATATCAGGATTCAAAGATTCGTAATCTTGGTTTTGATAGGAACAACTCATTCTTGATCTTGCCGCTATGATTACAATTAGCAATATTTTATTAGCACCAGTGTTTTATAAAGAGCAGACCTGACTGAGTGGCAAATTTGGTCTCAGAAATGGTGAAATATTTTTAGATGTGCTAATGAATCCCACAATGAGAAAATCTTTGCGTTGTTTTTGTTAAGGGGTGAAGCAGAAGCTTGTGATCCTATATATAAAGATAGTGAGTGTCGAAGCTTGGAACTACAATAGGTTTCTCACTGCAATTGTGCAGTGCTTGGCTATCCACTATGGGGCTTCCAAGTTGCAGAGAAGACAGTTAAGCGCGAGAATTTGAAAGTTGTTCAAAAGAAAGTTGACAAATGCCAACCATGGTAAATTTTGGTTTGGTCCTAGGTCTGTGGGATTTAATTGCTGAAGGCAAGAAAATCAAATCAC
Organism: Cryptomeria japonica; assembly: GCF_030272615.1. NCBI lineage: Eukaryota > Viridiplantae > Streptophyta > Pinopsida > Cupressales > Cupressaceae > Cryptomeria > Cryptomeria japonica. Next base: position 264,972,251 of record NC_081405.1, on the reverse strand, counting down.
AGAAAGCATGGAGACTTTTCAGAAAAGGGGTGGAGAAAGATAATAGATTGGATGAATTTAGAGCTTTTGTAAATAACAATAGCAATCTTCTTGCTCGTGAAATTGTAGAGAAGATTGTAGACATTGGTGATGGTGTAGGTTTCTTCCATCATATGTACTGATCAGTTCATGTTATGTAATTTTGTTTTTGATCTTCTCTGCATCCCTCTCTCTGCCTCTGCCCTTCTTCTCTGCCTCCCTCTCCTTTTTTCTCTGCCCTTCTTCTCTACCTCCCTCTTTCTCTACGCTCCTTCTTCTCTTCCTCCCTCCTTAACCCACATCTTACACATATATATAGATACATATATACACATACATATATGCATATATATCTATGTATGTACATATATACATATACACATAAACATATATGCATAAGCATATAAAGATATTCATATTTCTACACATAAACATATATATGTATGTACATGTGAATGTCTTTTATATTGTTTCTCAAATAATTTTTATCAATACAAAATGTCGACACCTAAAATTGTCATATCTAATTAAATAAATATCTTTATTTTTTTAATTATTTTAGCAGAATTTTTCTATTAATTAAATGAATCTTTATTTATTTAATTAATTTAGTTATCCTCTTCTAGCCTTATTTCTTATTTAAATAAATACATTTATTTATTTAAATTATCATTGTTTAAATTAAATAAATACTTTTATTTAATTAATTGATCCCACTTCTTCTATTAATTAAATAAATCTTTATTTATTTAATTAATTCATTAGTCTTTTCCACCTCTGACACATGTCATTCATCTCTTAATTCTTACACTACCTACCCTCTCATTATTTTCTTATTTTCTCTACCTACCCTCTAATCTTAGCCGGCCATTTATCTTTTACACCTCTCAATCTTATCCCTCCATTTCTTATAGTGTCTTCTATATAAGGAAATGCTTCCTTCATTATCAACTCCAACTATGCTTTCAAATTTTCACATGCGATCAAGCCTACTTGCAATCACATTTCCGTTCTTTGTTGAGCTCTTGTGCACACATAAAATTTGAGAGAAAATATATCAAGCAAGATAAATGGAGATAGGAAGAATGGAGATCCAAACCCTATTGGAAATGTGATGGTATAATCTTTGTGATTTTATTTAATTTGCATTGTCTTAGGTAATCTTCATATGTTATGGTGGATCTTTGTTGTTGTTAGGCTAGGGCTTTGTGGTTGAATTTATTTAGTCTTTCAATATTGTTGTTTCTATTTTTACCATAAACATTTTGGCACGCCCGGTGGGACTCTTGTCCCTTTTGCATTTAACATCTTTTGTTGCAGATTTTGTGTTTTTGAAGTTGCAGATCTGACATATTCAACAAACTTTCGGCATTGCCACGTCTGCGCATCTTGGAACTGCGTTTTTGCTTTTATGCCGTGTCTGTGACCTCTGTAATCGCGTCTGTGTTCAACATTATTTTATCTTATTTTGTAGATTGTAGGGTTGCATCTCTGTTTTCAAACCGCGTATGTGCACCTTTCAGACGCGTCTGTGTTATCTAGGCATGTCTGTGAAGGATTTAGGCGCGTTTGTGATTTTTTTCCGCATCTACATTTGGTTTAATCGCGTCTGTGTTTTAGATCTTTCATTTTTTAGTTTTTCATCCAAGTTTTGAGGCTTTATTTCGTCATTTGGATTTCAGATCTAGTTTATTTTGGGCTAACACCTTGTGATCTAGCTAACAAAATTGGTGCAGCTTATCTTGGAAGCAAATCGTCTTGTTGAAGGCCCTTATTTCACAAAGTCTTTTGGATCTAAAATTTACCTAACTCGTTTGCTTGCAGGAAGGGGTAATCATTTGAAACAACCCAAACTACTAACAAATCTTTGTGGCAGGATCTTGACAAGGGTTTTCTTTTGATCTTTATTGTGTACCTTGTTTTCATAGATTACTAAACACTTCAATTGGTGCACTAAAATTGAACTAGTGTCTTTTGTGTCTGGAGCAATAGGCTCTTTTTGTTTAATCTCTAGAGGGCCTGTCTCCTCGTGTGGTCATTAGGACTACTAGTGAAGAGAGAACGACCCAAGTGGTAGCAAGAAAAACCCACCTCTTCTGAACCACTATAAATAGTTGTATCCATGGTGAAAGTCATGGGTAACGTGTGCTGATTAGTTCATACCGACACTATGTCTCCCCATAAACCCGTTTGATCAAATTTATTTGATCAGTTGTAGGGCGTAACCCCTACCGGTCGGGAGCCTTCTGTATTTACAAAGCTGAAAGTGCCGCATGTATGGCCACATGAGTAGATTCCCTTACTAGCACCTTTTTGTTTTAGAAAGACAAAATCCTTCTAGTTGTTGGGGCAGGAGGTCGGACCTTTGGAGCGGCCCACACACATACGGTTCTTAGTAGAGATACAAAGTTCACCACAGGGAGTTTTCATGTGGACTGATGCTTGGCTTCCCCGGAGAAGTGAGTGCCAAGGGTGGAGCCAATGGGGTCAAGCATCTAATTATCTACTCTGAATAGCGTAGCCTCGGGGGAATCCCCATGTGGGATCAACAACTATTGTCTTGGCCAACCATAAGAATTGTCCTTGTCTTCTTTTAAACATTCAAACATTCAAGATCAAACATCAAAACATTGTGTCTTTTGTGTCTTCAAGTGTATGCAAAATATTTTCACATCAAACAACACACTTGTCTTTGAGTCATTTTGAGTCTAAACACTTACAAGAATTGAGTCTTCATCAACATTGTGTCCTCTTGTCATGAAAAATAGTCAAACAAATTTAGATTTGGTCACAACAATAACTTCACAAATTGAAAAAAATTGCACTCAGTTTCCAGAAACGCGTCTATGTCTGACAGAAACACGTCTGTGTCATTTAACCGCGTTTGTGAAGTATAGAAATGCGTCTGTGTCATCCTAAAGAAAATTGCATTCACAAAACTCATAAACGTGTCTGTGTCATTTAACCATGTCTGTGAAGTACAGAAATGCGTCTGTGTCATCCTAAAGAAAATTGCATTCACAAAATCTCAGAAACGCGTCTGTGCAGTGTTCAACCACATCTGTGAAGTATACAGGCACGTTTGTGTTCAGTATTGGCAAAATTTACAGTCCAGCAAACAGAGCAATCAGTTTCAGACTTATTGAGCTTCCTAGGTTATCTCTTCAGGTTTTCATCTAAAATTCAACCTATTTCTAGGTCTCACAAAGTCTATCATTGCTTTACACCTTGCATTACGTTCACATTTGTCTAAACTTGAGTCAAAAGGTCACTTGCTTGTCTTCATCTTGCTTTGTCAACACACTACATACAACAACATTTTGCTAAGTGGTCGTCCCTCATCAAGGTCTATCACCTTTGGGTCTCATTTGGTCTTACTTAGAGTCAAGGTCAACTTACCTCATCAAAAGAAACTATCATCTCTCTAGAAGCCACACCTACTCTACTACATACATACTTGGTCTTACACTTTGGACATTGCAAGTACACTTCAGATTCATTTACATTCCATCCAACTCTTGGTCTTCCATACTCTTTCCATTTTCATCTAGTCTCACAGATCTTGGTCAAGACCTAGTTCATGGTTGAAACCCGTTCCCAAAAATCTAGGAGAGAAGCTAAAGAGGCTCAAGAGTCCGCAAACATGAGTGCCTATGAGTATGACAATGATGTCTTTTTCAATTATGATCATACCACATTACCTGACATGGACGCTTATAGAAACATTCCAAATGTTGAGAACATGGATAACACAACAATGATACACACAATGACAATATGGACAACTTTTCCGTACATTCAGCAGAAGTGGAAGACTCCATTATGGATCCCCGTTTCAATCGATTGGCTAAGGAAATAATGAGGAGAGATAGACAATATTTCTTACAAGTAATGGCACAAAGTGGAGCCAAGATCCCTCATGATTTTGACATGTCTCAAATAATGGAAAATCAACCTTTGGAAGAACCTCAACTCAACATGGAACAAAGGAGGCCTAATAGTGGAGGCAATAGAGGACCACATCTTGTGCCTGAATCACCATCATCTTTGTTTCAAAAACCCAAGGTCCCACATACACATGGCCAAACATATGATACTCACCTTCGCAGACCATTATGGAAGTCTTATGCAGAAAAATATACTCAATCACATACCAGTGCTAAGGACTAACCGCAAAAGCAATTGGATATTCAAAGGCATGATCATAATTTTGACACAAGGAAACCCCGTGTCAAATTTGGGGGCAACACACTTCAAAAAACTCATGACATGCCTGTAGAGTATGTTATACATGGATAAAACAAATATTCCATTCCTCCTCATCACCAATATTCATCATCATTCCAAATATTCCTCCATATGAGCCAAAGGTCAAACCAAATTGGTGGAATGATGATGAATACTGTGAATCTCACAAAAGCAAGGGCCATAAAACAGAAAATTATCATCGATTGAAGAACATCATACAAGATCTTATTGATAGAGGAGACATTGAGATCGAGGGACACTCATCTAACCAAGAACATGAAATGTTAAAGAACCATTCCCAAAACATGACAAGGGAAAAGCCAAAGCCATAGATGAGTAGACCAACTATACCAAAGCATATTATAACTATGATTCAACTGTCAATCACATTTTGATGGACATCTATGTCTCTACCATTATCATCAAAGACAAAACACCTAAAAAATTCTACCCAAAGACCCAAAGTTATCGTAAAAGGCAGTGGATCTTCTTCTGAACCTACCTTTGAATGTAATGTTACAACTAGTCAAGGTAAATTCACTTTGCAAGATGCTCCAGCTAAAAACTGTTGGCATTATGTGAACTAGTATGAGGACATGATGACATTGTATGTTGTCATTGATGTCAATATGCTGAAGAAGAGAGAACCGGTATGTTACCAAGAATCGGTATATGTGAGAACCGATATAACATTGTGAACCGGTATATGTGCCAAAGTGAAGCAGTGTGTTTGTTCAAGGTGAACTGGCATGTGGTTATGGGAACCGGTACATGGAAGCTTTGTATGACTACCAGTTGGTAGTCTCAACTTCAGGGTTTCCAGTTGAAGTTCCTCAAGCCTGTGTGACTCAATCGGTGACTTTGTGTGATGAGTTAGCATTGTAATGAAGAACAGATCGTGTTGCCACGACAACCTTGTGCACGTGAAGGATCTTGCATGAAGGAGATTGTCCCTATCTACCTCGGGAATGTATGAAGTTTGTAAACGGTGATAACACGCGATGGTTTATCAGCCGCCATGAAATCGGTAGAAAATGAATGATGGAGAACGTCTTGAGATTGGTTCAAGACTATTGCATTTAATGCAATGTGCTCAATGGTCAAGATTGAACCGTTTGAATTGCTCAACCTAATAGGTTTAGGGTTTAGGGTTTATGCTACCGACCTATCTGTTTCCTATAAGGTCGATGTTGTGTTTCTTTCTAAGGTTGTTGGCAAAAGTTGTGTGTGAGTATCCAAGTGAAGAGATATGTGATTCTTGCCAGACCAAAAGAGAGAAGTGATACCTGCAGAGTGTAAGTGCAGAAGGTGAAGAGGAGCTAAAGTGGATCTGCATTGGCATTGAGTGTTGTTACCAGATCATTGTAATGCTTGTTGATCTCTAACCCCTTCAACAGTTGGGAAATCCCTTGACAGGGTAGCTTTAACCGGCTTACTGCAAATCCTTTAACAGGGCGACTCAAATCCATTGAGTTCTTGAAATCCTCTAACAAGGTAACCTTTAACAGGGTTTAACCCTTAACCGGGTATTCTAGCCATCCCTTAATCGGGTGATCCCTAACAGGATTGGTTCCTAACAGAACCTATTGTATTAGTCTTTAACCGGACAAGGTTCCTAATAGAGCGGACTTCTAAAGAGTTCAAAAATAGCTTGTGGGTATTCATCTCCACCGTGGTTTTTCCCAGTTGGGTTTCCACGTGAAAAATCTGTGTGTCATGTGTGGTGTTATTCATGTGATGGTTTAAGTGATTTGTGTCTAAAGGTAAATCATGTTAATCTAGCTGTTTATATATCTTTGATGATAGATTACCTATTCATGCACTAGGGTGAAATGGAAATGAAGTATTAGATTGCATGAAAAGATAAGTGTCAACCAGTTTATGCTTGTCTCAGTTATTCTAGGTTTTGCCGGTTGTACTTTGTTTAAGACCGGTGTTACTGTTTGTCTGTCAAAGCACAGTGTCTGCTAACAAACCGGTTTAGGATTGTGTTTTTGTCTGTATTGATTCACCCCCCCCTCTCAATACCAGTTTGGTACTATCTGTTCATCATTGAGTTATCAATTGGTATCACAACGTCCTCTAGGTCCTTTGTGTTATAAGCTTAACCGCTTGAGGAAAAGATCCCAGTCTAATGATGAAGAGGGAAGGTCCAAAGTTCAACAGAGATAATTTCAATATATGGAAAGATAGAATGAAGATATACATCAGAAGCATGGGTGCTCAACACTGGAGTTGTGTTGAGAATGCTTATGTTGCCCCTACTGGTACTCTCATCGATGACCAAAAGAGAGAGATGCAGGAGAATGGGCAAGTCATGGAAGCCCTAATTAGCAGTTTATTTGACATTGAGTTTATTGATGTCCAAGATAAAGTAAATCCCAAAGAAGTATGGGATACTCTTGAAAATATCTATGGCGGTGATGAGCATGTAAAACAATCTAAGGAAGAAAGCCTTAGAGGGAAGTTTGAAGACATGCAGATGGTTGAAGGTGAGACCATTCAATAGTATGGAATAAGAATCAAAATGGTTGTCGGAGAGATCAAGAGTGTAGGTGGTAAAATGGAAGATTCCACCATGGTAAGCAAAGTCCTGAGATCCTTATTACTGGTCTATGCAACAAGGTTGCTGCTATTTAGGAGTTGAGATCAATAGACAAGACCAAGGTATCCCTAGACTCCATCATTGCAAAGTTGACAGCCTATGAGCTAAATAGTTTTGATGGCAGTGTTCAAAAGACTGAATCAACTTTTAAAGCTTTTGCTGCACCATCCAGAAAAGGAAAAGAAGCTAGCACTAGTGGTGAATCGATACAGAGCAGAGAAATGGATGATGAGGAGATTTTGATGGCATTTGAAGCTCTTCTTGCCAGGAAACTTCCTAAAGGAACCGGTAAATACAGAGGTAAGCTCCCTTTGAAATGCCTTTCTTGTAACTGGATAGGACATATTGCTGTAAACTGTCCTAATGGTGACAACAAGGACAAACCAAAAAGGTTCAAGAAATTCAAAGGAGGAAACCAGAGAAACTGTTTTGTGGCAGTTGATGGAGGTGTCACAGATGAGGAGTCAGAAGATGAAGAAAATGAAGATATTGTGTTTGTTGCTGTCAAGGAAGATGTGTCAGACAAGAAGGCTCTTGTCTCCCGCTTTGATAATTCCAATGAGTGGATTATTGACAGTGGCTGTTCTCACCATATGACTAGTGACCGAAGCAAGTTTCTATCCTTAGAAGAGTATGATGGTGGTGTGGTTCGCTTTGGTAATGATGCACCATGTATGGTCAAAGGTAGAGGGTCCATCTCTCTGAATGGAAAGAGTAGTGCTGACAATATGTATTGGGTTGATGGTCTAAGACACAACCTTCTGAGTGTTGCCCAGTTGAATGATAGTGGTCTCACTCTGGAATTCAAGAATGGAGTGTGCAGAATCAAAGGAAAGAATGGTGAATTGATGGCTACCGGCATGCAGACCAAAGGTAACCTATTTCAACTGAATGCAAATATAAGTACATGTCTTATGGCTAAATTTGATGATAGCTGGATATGACATAGGAGACTCTGCCATGTAAAATTTGATAACATTGTGAAGGCCAGTAAGATCAAGGCAGTTAGAGGGTTGCCAGTGCTAAACAAACCAGAAAATACCTTGTGCAGAGAGTGTCAATTGGGGAAAATGTCTTCCTCAACCTTTAAAGGTAAACCTTTCACTACTAACAATTTGCTTGATCTTGTGCATACTGATTTGTGTGGTTCTATGAAAACTAAGAGTGTGCAGGGTGATAGGTACTTCATGATTCTCACTGATGACTGCTCAAGAATGATGTGGGTCACATTCTTGAAAGATAAGTCTGAAGCTTTTGTAAAGTTCAAAGATTTCAGAGCATTAATGGAGAAGGAAAGCAATAAAAGGATCAAGTGCCTGAGAACTGATCAAGGAGGGGAATTCACTTCTAGTGAATTCAACAAGTGTTGTGAAGAACATGGCATCAAGAGACAATTGTCTGCCCCCCAGACTCCATAGCAGAATGGCCTAGCAGAGAGAAATAAATGGACTATGGTTGAAGTAGCTAGAACTATGCTGATTCAAGGAAAGGTATCTCACACCTTTTGGAGAGAAGCGGTGAGCACTGCAGTCTACACAATGAACCGGGTACTCGTAAAAAAAGGTAAGGATAAAACTCCTTATGAGTATTGGACCGGTAAGACACCCGTGGTTAGCTACTTTAGAGTGTTTGGTAGCAAATGTTACATCAAGAGGAGCAAACACCAGAGCAAATTTGATGCGAAATGTGATGAGGGAATATTCCTAGGGTATTCCACAAGAGCAAAGCTCTTAAGTGTTTAAATAATAGGACTCAAAGAATTATGGAAAGCATCAATGTAAGAGTTGATGAAACCTCTGAGAAAACTGAGGAAACCGGCAGTAAGCAAGCGGTAAATGAATCAATTGTAACCTTCTGGGAACCTGTTGTCAGTCAACCAAGTACCAGTAATAGTGTTTCTACACCCGTAGATGTAGATGCTGATACTGATGGAGAAGAGGATGAAGAAGAAAAGAAAGAGGAATCTATCAAGACCATTCCTTGGTATGTCAAGCTAAATCATGATCCTAAGCAGATCATAAGAGATAAGGATGCAGGAATCCTTACAAGAAGAAAGGTCAGAGAAAACTCATGTATGATCTCTGAATTTGAGCCTAAATCATTCAAAGAGGCACATAGAGATGAGGATTGGTTCAAGGCAATGGAAGAGGAACTTGACCAGATAGAGAGAAATGGTACATGGTCTTTGGTACCTAGACCAGAGCATAAAAATGTCATTAGTACCAAATGGGTTTTCAGAAATAAGCTGAATGAGGATGGCACAGTGATTAGAAACAAAGCCAAAATAGTGTGTAAAGGATATGCTCAAGAAGAAGGAGAAGACTATGGAGAAACCTTTGCTCCTGTAGCCAGATTGGAAGGATTTTGTATGCTTCCTGCATATGCAACTTTTAAAGGATTCAAAGTATATCAAATGGATGTAAAATCTACATTCTTAAATGGTGTACTTGAAGAGGAGGTGTATATAGAGAAACCAGATGGGTTTGCCCTATCTGAAGACAGTGACATGGTGTGTAGGCTACATAAAGCCTTATATGGTCTAAAGCAGGCACCTAGAGCATGGTATGAATGCCTGCACTCCCATCTTGTGAAGATTGGATTTGAGAGAACAAGAGAAGATAGCAATATCTACTTGAAGTCTGAAGGAGATCAAATCCTGATCTGTAAGGTATTTGTTGATGACATTATCTTTGGTGGAGATGACAAGATGAGTCATGAGTTTGCAGATGAGATGAAGAAAGAGTTTGAGATGTCACTCATAGGGGATATTAAGTTCTTCGTTGGACTGCAAATTCAACAGATGAAAGATGAAATCTTTATCACTCAGTCCAAGTATGTCAAAGAGGTGTTAAAGACCTTTGGCATGGAAGATAGAAAACTGGTTGGTACACCGATGGTGACCGGTTGTAAACTATCCAAGGAGGATGACTTAGCATTGGTTGATGAGAAGGAATACCGATCAATGATTGGTAAGTTGTATTATGTAGTGCATAGCAGACCAGATATTGCAAATGCAGTTGGCATTACTGCAAGGTTCCAGAAAAGTCCAAGAGAATTCCACTTGGTTGCAGTCAAGCAGATTCTTAGGTATCTGAAGGGAACTATTGATTATGGATTGTGGTATCCATATAGCAAGGATTTCAACCTAAAAGTATTCATAGATGCTGATTGGGCAGGTAATGTGGACGACCGAAAGAGCACAAGCGATGGTGCATTCTTTCTTGGTGGTAGACTGGTCTCATGGATGAGTAAGAAGCAGAGTTGTATCTCTCAGTCTACAATGGAAGCAGAGTATGTTGCAGCTTTCATGAACTGCACTCAGACAATTTGGATGAAGCATGTATTAAATGGCTTCAAAGTTCATGTATCTAAACCGGTAAGTATATTTTGTGACAATACTAGTGCAATTAACATCTCCAAGAATCCGGTTTTACATTCTAGAACCAAGCACTTTGAGCTTAAGTATCATTTCTTGAGGGAAAAGGTTCAGAACAAAGAGATTGCACTGGAACATGTTTCCAATAAGGAGAAGTTAGCAGACATATTCACCAAGCCTCTCCGAAAGGCTACATTTATATACTTAAGAGGTGAATTAGGAGTGTTGTCCCTTCAGGAGGTAAACTAAAGGTATATGCTCCACATCAGTCAAGTATTGCATAGTCAAATTTTTCTTCAAGATTGATGTGTTGAAGGATGCTACTCCTCAAGGGGAGCAACATAATGGAACAGGGAAGCTTGTGCCTCCACCTTGGCATTGTTGTCAAAGCGGGAGAAGAAGTGAAGCAGGGAAGATATCTGCAGAAATTGGGGGAGAAGATGTGTTGGGGGAGAAGATGTGAAGCGGAGAGATATCTTTGTACATTGCCATCAATGCCAAAGGGGGAGATTGTTGGCATTATGTGAACCAGTATGAGGACATGATGATATTGTATGTTGTCATTGATTTCAATATGCTAAAGAAGAGTGAACCGGTATGTTACCAAGAACTGGTATATGTGAGAACCGGTATAACATTGTGAACCGGTATATGTGCCAAAGTGAAGCGGTGTGTTTGTTCAAGGTGAACCGACATGTGGTTATGGGAACCAGTACATGGAAGCTTTGTATGACTACCGGTTGGTAGTCTCAACTTCAGGGTTTCCGGTTGAAGTGCCTCAAGCCTGTGTGACTCAATTAGTGACTTTGTGTGATGAGTTAGCATTGTAACGAAGAATAGATCGTATTGCCACGACAACCTTGTGCGCATGAAGGATCTTTCATGAAGGAGATTGTCCCTATCTACCTCAGGAATGTGCAAAGTCTATAAATGGTGATAACTCATGATGGGTTATCAACTGCCATGAAATTGGTAGAAATGAACGATGGAGAACGTCTTGAGATTGGTTCAAGACTGTTGCATTTAATGCAATGTGCTCGACAGTTAGGATTGAATTGTTTGAATTGCTCAACCTAACAGGTTTAGGGTTTAGGGTTTAAGCTACTGATCTATCTGTTTCCTATAAGGTCGATATTGTGTTTCTTTTTGAGGTTGTTGGCAAAAGTTGTGTGTGAGTATCCAAGTGAAGAGATACGCGATTCTTGCCAGACCAAAAGAGAGAAGTGATACCTGCAGAGTGTAAGTGCAGAAGTTGAAGAGGAGCTAAAGCGGATCTGCATTGGCATTGAGTGTTGTTACCAAATCATTGTAATACCTGTTGATCTCTAACCACTTCAACAGTTGGGAAATCCCTTAACAGGGTAGCTTTAACTGGCTTACTATAAATCCTTTAACAGGGTGACTCAAAAACATTGAGTTCTTGAAATCCTCTAACAAGGTAACCTTTAATAGGGTTTAACCCTTAACCGGGTATTCTAGCCATCCCTTAATCAGGTGATCCCTAACAGGATTGATTCCTAACAGAACCTATTGTATCAGTCTTTAACCAGACAAGGCTCCTAACAGAGCGGACTTCTAAAGAGTTCAAAAATAGCTTGTGGGTATTCATCCCCACCGTGGTTTTTCCCAATTGGGTTTCCACGTGAAAAATCTGTGTGTCATGTGTGGTGTTATTCATGTGATGGTTTAAATGATTTGTGTCTAAAGGTAAATCATGTTAATCTAGCTGTTTATATATCTTTGATGATAGATTACCTGTTCATGCACTAGGGTGAAATGGAAATGAAGTATTAGATTGTATGAAAAGATAAGTGTCAACCGGTTTATGCTTGTCTCAGTTATTCTGGGTTTTGTCGGTTGTACTCTGTTTAAGACCAATGTTACTGCTTGTCTGTCAAAGCACAGTGTCTACTGACAAACCGGTTTAGGATTGTGTTTTTGTTTGTACTGATTCACCCCCCCTCTTAGTACCGGTTTGGTACTAATCGCAAAAGCAATTGGATATTCAAAGGCATGATCATAATTTGGACACAAAGAAACCCCATGTCAAATTTGGGGGCAACACACTAGAACAAACTCATGACATGCTTGTAGAGTATGTTATACATGGATAAAACAAATATTCCATTCCTCCTCATCACCAATATTAATCATCATTCTAGATATTCCTCCATATGAGCCAAAGGTCAAACCAAACTGGTGGAATGACGATGAATACTACGAATCTCACAAAAGCAAGGGCCATAAAACATAAAATTGTCATCGACTGAAGAACATCATACAAGATCTTATTGATAGAGGAGACATTGAGATCAAGGGACACTCATCTAACCAAGAACATGAAATGTTAAAGAACCATTCCCAAAACATGACAAGGGAAAAGCCAAAGCCACAGATGAGCAGACCAACTATACCAAAGCATATTATAACTATGATTCAACTGTCAATCATATTTTGATGGACATTTATGTCTCTACCATTATCAACAAAGACAAAACACCTGAAAATTCTACCCAAAGACCCAAAGTTGTCCTAAAAGGCATTGGATCTTCTTCCGAACCTACCTCTGAATGTAATGTTACAACTGGTCAAGGTAAATTCACTTTGCAAGATGCTCCAGCTAAAAACACCATTTCCTCATCAACCAAACCCGAGTACGATCTGGTAGAAGAGTTAGGGAAGACACCCGCGCTTATCTCAATCCTTGAGCTCTTATGCATATCCCCTACACATAAAGCCATTCTTGACAAAAAAATTTAGAGACACTTCCATCCCCACTGATCTGAACGTGGACCAGTTTCAAGCCATGGTAGGATACCTTTCCATTCCACACTCCCTTACATTCACAGAAGCTGACGACGCCTCTGTGAGCCAACCGCATAATGCACCTTTACACATTGAAGCCTTCCTACACAAACATAAAATAAAATGAGTCATGATAGATGGAGGAGCCAGTTTGAATATTTGTACTTTGAATACTCTTAAGAAATTGGGATATTCTAAAAAGGATGTGAATTCTAAACATGCAATCACCATTAAGGCATATGATGATGAAGAGCACTCATCCAAAGGCACAGTCACCTTGCCTCTCAGAGTTGGGCCAATTACACAGGATGTGGTTTGTCAAGTGCTTGATTTAGATCTCACATACAACATACTTTTGGGACGTCCATGGCTTCATGAGATGAGAGTTGTTCCCTCAACATATCATCGATGTATTAAGTTCCCACACAATGGAGTTGAAGTGACTGTCAAAACTGATCCAAATCCATTCATATATTGCAACAATCTCTGACCTAGATCAGACAATCCTAGTCAATCGAGAGGTTGTTCCATCATCAGCATATGTTGATCCAGAATCGTTGAAAGCTTCTACATCAAAACAAGAAGAGATCAAAAAAAAGTTCAATATTAAAGACATGGGATGTGGTGAGTATATCTTTCATGTTGATCAACTCCCACTATCTCCTAATACATTCAGTCAATAGGAAAAATCGATCAAAAATTTGCAATGCCAAGGAATTGGGTGTGAACCACCTAGTGTTGTGGCTACTAAGTCTGAATGCAAATCTCCTCTAGCGGTGCAAGCATCCCTTGATATCAATAGTCCTAAGAGTGGTTCCAATGAAGAATCTATTGAGCGTATCACCAACCCTCTTGAGAACTCCTATATCCTTACAATTGGGGATCACAAATCAAGCTTTGAAAAGAAAAATCTAAAAGTCAAAACTAAAGACAAGTCCTTCAGTCCAAAGAAAAATCAAAAGATATTGGACTCTACAAAAATCCAGGTTAAGGATAAAAATCCTATGAAAGAAAAAGAACAAGAGATGATCTCCCCTAATACCAAAATAAGTGGGGGCAAAAGTTCTAAACTTTCAAGTCAAAAATAACACTTCTTGATCCTAAGTCTCCATCATGCTATCCTACTTTCACTTCTTTTTGCAATCATAAGCCTTCATAACTCATCCACTTGTTTCACACATCCTTTCCCTTTTGGCGATACATCATGGACCTTTAATGGAGCTTCCTAAAGGGACTTTTTTATCAGGGATGCCCAAACTTCTTTAGGTGACATGCCTCCGGGCCTGTGTAGTCCACACGGTAGTAATTCTATTTCAGATCCTTTATCAAGGAAGACAATCACTCGAGCTACACATCATTCAGTCAAGGAACAATACATTTACAACCACAAAGTAAAGCCTCACACATTTGAGGTGGGTGACTTAATTCTCAAAGAAAATCCAAGAAATCAGCAGGACCGAGAAAAGAAGGGCAAGTTCGAACCAAATTGGCTTGGTCCTTATGTCATCACCATAGTCTATAGATCCGGTGCATATCAACTTTCAACCCCAGATGGCAAACCTTTGGAGGATCCTATCAACAACATGCACCTTTGTAGGTTTTACACATAGCTCTTCAACATATCTTAAACCAAAAATACAAAAAAATCCAAAAATATATCAAAAACACACAAAAAAAGAGAAAAAGTAAAGAAAAACATTTCGTCCAATGGATGAGGATATGGGAAAAGAAGGAAGTGAGATGGAGACTGATGATTCTGATGGGGAGGAGAGCTAGAAAGATGAGGAAGTGGGGGAAGAGGAAGGAGGAGAAGAGGATGATTCTGATCAGAACAACCCTACCCACAGTGCGAGTATTGGTAACAACTAGCCTATGGAGGAGCAGGACAACCAAATTAATAAGGAGGAAAGGGAAATGGAAACTAAGAAGAACAAGGATAGGGAGGATACGGGCAAGGAAAATGATAGAGATGGAGATGAGATTATTCTAGATAAGCTCAAGAACCAATCTGATGCTCGTCTGGGTTTTGATAGGTGGGTATATGAAATAATTAATAAAATGGAAAAAATAGCTAATTAGCAGGAAGAGCAGGGATAGAAAGGTGAAAGTAACCAGGAGCAGTGGAAAAAAAGTGGAGAAGCTGGTAGTTCAGATCAACAATCTGGAGGAAGGAAAGACAACCATGAAGAACTTCCTGATTATGATTCCGGATATCCTCAACTTCGTGACCAGGAATATGGAAGAAATTGTCAAATACCTTGATGGATCTAGTACTTCCAAACCTGTTGTGGACCTTGATGTTGATGATGATGCTATTGAGGCTAGGAATATGGATAGTTCTCCTAGAGGTGTGGCCAAAAGGACTAGGGTGAGTATGAAAAAAGATGCCTTAGCCTCTTCTAAGGAAATCCCAATTCTGAGGGATAATATCAAAGAAATGCAAGGGATTAGTGGAAAATTGGCTAATGCCCTTAAAAACATTAAGTAATTTGTCTGTTTTCTATTTTGGTTGTATATTGCTGGTTATGTTGGGCTTTTGTGTTGGCTTTTGCCTAGTACTTTGTTGGTTTTTTTGCAGTCTGGCTTGTCTTGTTTCTTAATGCTCTTATCTTTTAAGGTTCTTTTGTAAAGGGTTTCGGGGTCCCTTCAAAACCTTATTTTTCCGTAATAAAAAACATTTCGTCCAACAATGAAAACCACTTCGGTGGCACCTTGGGCAAGTAGCATGGTGAAAACTGAGTCACCAACGCCATGTGTAGAGACACTACTCCTCCCTCCTTCAGGATTCACTCTCATCCTTTCACTTTGCACACACTCACAACCTATCCATCCAAAATAAACTTACCCATTATCATCATGGCTTGTTATTAATCTACCTAAGATTGGTTAGCCATTCATAATAATCCCTCCTTTTCATCCCTTCCCATCCATAATAAATAAGCTCCTATCTGTGGCTAAGACAAATCCTAAGTCTAGTGATGGGTGTGGAACTAAGAGCATCACATGTTCTGAGGAATACAATTTCTTCCAATTTTCTTCAATCTATCCATGCACAATCCACAATAAAGAAACATTTGCATCACCAATCCGCAATAAAGTTTCGTCTTCTCTGCAATAAAGTATCAGTTTCATGGATTCAGCCAGTTTCAAATGAGACACAACAACAACAATGGGCTTCAACAAATCAAATCTTTCAACAGACTCAGACAACATTATGGTTTAGTGCTATCTATCCTTTTGTGAAAGTAAACATTGTGACCACAATCAAATAGACTTATACAAGTGACAAGAGACACTAAACTTGAGGACTATAGTGAATGTTGGTGTTGAGTCTTGATTTTCTTTTGATTTTATCTTTTGGCGACATGTCTTTTAGCTTTTTCAGGATGTCTCTGACTAGATATTTTATCTCTAGGATGTCTTTGACTAGAAAGGCGAGGATGGGGTATCGTCACCTTTTTTCATTTTTTTTGTCTATGGATTATCTCTTAGTAATGCTATGACTTGTCCAAGGATATGAGAACACTGTGAGTCTAGTATGAACTGGGGCATTCCTTGTTTGTGACTGTCTGATCTCCATGCATACGGGTACAATGACTTTCTAGGTTGAACATATATCTCGATTGTCATAACCCGCTTGCCATAATAAAGCTCAATGATGATAATGCACAAGAAGCTCTTTCACTTCCATATCTTCTATCTTTCATCCCCCTTTCTTGATTGACCTCCATCGTTCTTGAGTCTATGTAGCCTGCTATTACATGACTGAGTATAATGACACACCAAAAATATTTGCATTTCATGTAGTTGCACCTGCATTACCACATATTAGCATTTCATACATATCGATATCACAATTGCACCATATCCTGCACACAACACGTGTTAGCACATTTTACATTATTATTATGTAAATAGTCATTTGCATTATCATATCCATTTACATTTCATACATTCACATTTGCATTTGTATAAACATATTAAAAATATAAAAGAACAAAATTATTGCATTTTATCATGTACATATTTGCATCCATATCATAAGCATCACATAGCTACACATGCATATAGCTACCGCAAGGATGAATCATCTCATATATATCAAAATCATAAGTATCATGATACAATGATGTAAAAATGCATATGGCTACAAAATCACCCGAAGGTGTCTACATCATCATACAAAAAAGGTACAAAAACTGATACATAGGGAGTTCTCGAAGGCTATGATGAACTCCCTCCCTCGGAACCAGCTGGCCTCGACGGAGTCTGAGCCCTGGAAGGACCCGCCTCAGGATCATCTCTCCTGCCCCCTCTATCTGGTGGTGGTGGAGGACCCATAACCCCACTGCTAGATGTCTGTCTCCCGTCTCTCCCTCCAGAGGTCATCACAGTCTGTGATGGTCTCCGGAAGCTCCTAGCTCGCTGATTTGGTGGTACCACCCCATAATACAGGTCTCTCCAGTAAGCTATCTCCTCCCTTTATCGCAGAACAAGGCGTATCCAACCCCTATGTCCTCTGCTGCCTGCCTCCCCGCCCTCAGTGCTGTCTCATCCTCTGTATAGCGCTTAATAGCCTGATCCCTCTCCCACTTAGTGTCCCTTAGCTGTCTCCCTCTCCAAATCCTGGATCTCATCTGCTTGTCCCTGGCAGATCTCCCTCAAGGATAGTAGGTCATCCTCCTCCTCTCTCCCCTCACCTTGTCCCTGTTGCTACTCCTGTCCCTGTCCCCATCCCTGTACCTGTCTGAGAACCTGTTTTGCTAGCACCTGTAACAACAATCCACCTCTGCTCCTCACTACATGAGCCTATCTCTCCTCTCCGCCCTCTCTCCTCAGAGCCACTCTCCTCTCTACCATTGTGCCCCATCTCTGCCATTGGCCCCTGCCTCTGCCTTCCCCACTATCATCTCCATCACCTCCAATGTCTCCCTCTATCGGCTCCCCTGGATTTGTCAACCGTGGAAAGGGATGATCTGCCCAATATAAAGTGTACTCTGCATCCATCCCTGCATCCTCTATATCTACCTATATATTCCAAGGCATGGGGACCATCTCTACCATCTATGTCACAGCTTGATCATAAGAAAGAAATGGCCCCAAATGCACCTGATCCCTCAGTGTCTGTGCATACATCCCTGAACCCCATGGCATCCACTGTATCCTACCAAATTGCCTGCACACCCTATCTATCAACTGCCTCTCAATCACATATGGTGTCCTCCCTATCAGATACCTACTCTGAAATACATACAACATCTCCACTGCATCATCCTACCACTCCTCACAATCTAAGAACAACCTCCATATCACACTCTCTATCTCATCGACAACCCTGCGCCAATACTCCAGTCTCCCAATTCGTGGCTATGACATAATCATATCATATAAATGTACATAACTATGCCCATGTCCCTTGCCTCTAAAGTGTATTAGACATGTAACCGGCAGATTCTCATATGCCCATACCTGCAACAGTGTCACTCTGCATCCCAATCCTGCTGATCCATTATACACAAACTGATGCAGCTCATAATACAAGTGTTCTAGCAAACACGCCCCCCATGCAAACTTGGTGTTCTTTTTCACTAATGTCTCTAGAGTCCTCCCCCATCCCACAACCAAACCTTATGTCGCTCTATCCAGATAGAGGAATCCACTGATCACTCCTGCCAGTACCATCGGTAGTGCCAATCCTATCTATGTCATGGTATCCCAGGCCACATGTCCCGCCCTCATCTCCAGTCCTGGATCCTGAAACACTCATCTCAATGCATCCCTATCTCTGTCTCGATCATAAGGAACCAACTCCCCATCGATCGATATCCACAGTATCCTATATACATCCTCCAAGGTGACTATCATCTCACCCATCGACAAATGAAATGTGCATGTCTCTGAGTGCCATCTCTCAACTAATGCAGTAAGCAATCCCATGTTCGCCCGAAACTCAGGCACATGCATAATATATCACAGTCCCATGACCTCAATTGCTGCTCTATCCTTGAATTTCAGCTCTGCTTGTAACCTCTGAGTCAAAGGGAATCTCTCTCATGACTCTAGCATAGGTAGGTCCTCCTGCAGTCAAGCAAATCAACTGTGTCAATCCTAGTGGAATTCCCTATTCATCACAAGTGCTTCTTTCTATCCTAGTAGTACTCCCCGTTCATCAGAAAGTGCTGCTCTTTTATCCTAGTAGTACTCCATGTTCATCACAAAGTGCTGCTCTTTTATCCTAGTGGTACTCCCTGTTCATCACAAAGTGTTGCTTTGATCCTATCCTTTAGGGCACCTACTTGAGTGTATCCTCTTGAGTAGCTTATCCAATTGACAACATATGTTCTATCACAGAATTGTCAATTTCAGCCTAATCCAATTGGCAATGTATGTTCTATCACAGAATTGTTAATTTCTTTGGTACTCCCTATTCATCATAAAGTGCCTCGATCTATCCTATCATTGGGCCTTTGCTTGAGTGTATCCTCTTGAGTAGTTTCCTAATTGGCAACGTATGTTCTATCACAAAATTGTCAATCCTAGCCCTATCTGCTACCCTAGTCTTCCCTAGAGGACCTGCTTGAGTGTATCCTCTCAACAACTTATCCAATCGACAACGTATGTTTATCACAGAACTGTCGATTCGACCTTGAAGACATAAATATGCATTCATGACACAAACGCGCTTGCATACTGCATAAACGTGCCTGAAACACATAGACGAGCTCGCATCTGGCACAAACGCTAATGGAATTGTAGACACGCCTGGTACAAACAAAGACGTGCCTAGCCTACCCAGACGCGCCTGGCACCAACACAGACGCGCCTTAACGTTTTCCCCCCACTTGACATTTTTCTAGACTTACCTAATGCACATTTATTGACCTACCTAGCATGCATTTATGACAACAATTAATGCAACAAGGTACGAGGAGGTTTTGTGGTACTTACTGGCTCTCTTGCATCTGCTGGCCTCTGATATCGGCGAACACAATTGAATCTGTGCACCAATGCTATCATTCCTGACTGCTGACTGCTCTCCTTGCACTCTGATCTCTTGGATGTGTGGATGATAATGAGGATGTTTTCCCTCATAGTCTATCTTATAGACTACCCTAGCCCTAGTCTCCTGAGTCAGTCTTCTTTATCCCGTGACTCTGTTACTCTATCTTGTCAGTCCATTCTAGCCTTTCTTTCTTATCGAGAGATTGTCTGCGATCTTTTCCGATATTTTTCATCCAATCTCTTGAGGGGGCATATCATTCCCATCTTGGGGCAACTTTGTATCAGTTCATCTTATCTTCTTTGAAACAACGTGACAAACTACATTGTCTCAAAGAGGGGCAAAATGTAGACACATGAAATTGTCATGTCTAATTAAATAAATATCTTTATTTATTTATTTTAGCCTAATTTTTCTATTAATTAAATGAATCTTTATTTATTTATTTAATTAATTTATCCTCTTCTAGCCTTATTTCTCATTTAAATAAATACATTTATTTATTTAAATTATCATTTTCTAAATTAAATAGATAATTTTATTTATTTTATTGATTCCACTTCTTCTTTTAATTAAGTAAATCTTTATTTATTTAATTAATTCATTAGCCTTTTCCACCTATGACACATGTCATTCATCTCTTAATTCTTACACTAACTACCCTCTCATTATTTTCTTATTTTCTCTACCTACCATCTAATCTTAGCTGACCATTTATCTTGTACACCTCTCAATCTTATCCTTCCATTTCTTATAGCATCTTCTATATAAGGAGATGCTTCCTTCATTATCAACCCCCAACTACGCTTTCAAATTTTCACATGCGATCAAGCCTACTTGCAACCACATTTCCGTTCTTTATTTAGCTCTTGTGCATACATAAAATCTGAGAGAAAATATATCAAACAAGATCAATGGAGATAGGAAGAATGGATATCCAAACACTATTGGACATGTGATGGTATAATCTTTTTGATTTTATTTGATTTGCATTGTCTTAGGTAATCTTCATATGTTATTGTGGATCTTTGTTGTTGTTAGGCTAGGGTTTTGTGGTTGAATTCATTTAGTCTTTCAATATTGTTGTTTCCATTTTTACCATAAACACAAAATTTAATCAATTACAAATCAACAAAATTTTTTATAAACAATACTTCAAAAAAATATTTAAGAAAAATACAATTCCTTTATATTTAATTTAGATTAAACATTATTTTTCTTACATATTAAAAACAAAATTAATATATTTTATTATCAATAGTTTTATCAATATATTAAAAAAATTATTCAATAGATTTTTTTAAATAATTTAATCTAATAAAAAATTAAAATGACCTCCTAACTTACACATGTATACAATCTTCTTAGAATATTAGGGGCTCCAATTCATCTATCCTCCAACTATAGCCACCCACCCACCCCAATTAATGACGCCTGCTAGAGTAAGTGGGTGGATGATAGTTGGGTGGGTGCCCCCCCACATTCTCTCGATTCGTGAATGATGTTACATATAGAATAGAATCTCCAACTATAGAAAGCTATATGCGGGGCCCGAGTATCTCTCTTAGCCTGGCCCGTACTTTTTATTGTGATTCAGTGTAGTTGATGTGCATCTTTGGTTCTGGTGGACTTGGGAGTCTAGTGGTTCAGTTGGTTTGGGTTATTTCCGGCACTCCCGCTTATAACTTCCCCTCAACTTTTATAGTTGTGATGTTATGTAGAGAATTTGAATAGTTGACTCGGGTGGAGGGTGACCATAGAGAAGAGTTGTTAAATAAGAGAGAGTTTTGAGTGCTGTCGGGCGCTCTCGCTCCCATTGCTGCTAGAAAGAGGAGAGGCCGGTGGCATGGTAATGAACGAGTTGAAAATGGTAAGACATCCAATTCATCCAGTGCTGCTTTTGTAATAATGGGGGTGTAGAGCCTGTTCATTAACTATAGTTGGAGCCCAAGAAAGAGGAGCTAACCTCTGGTCCTAAATTCCAACCATCCTTTTTGATTCATTGTCTGGCCCCTGTTGTTTTATTTCCCTCCCTCTAATCCGTGACTTTCTACAGTTTCTATCTTGTCAGCCTAATCCCATAGAATTGTAGGCCACCGGGCTATGCTGATCTCCTTCCTTCCGGGGCTATCGGCCAGGAACTATCATCATTAACGAGGTTAGTGCCAATTCAACTATTCTAACCTGCTATCTTACTGGCCCTCCCGCTATCCAAATTCCTGTTACCGGAGCATGCTTTCATTTGCCGAGGAGGCAAGATTGAGTTAAACTATCTTCCCTTTCATTTTATTTGGTTTGAGCGAGGGATAGATCTATAATGAGTTTCAATATACTAGCGATAAACTTTGATTTTCTGTGAGAACCTAACATTAGTGGGTAACCCCCACAACAACTCTCAGAAGGATAGATAGTTCACCCCCGCTCGGTTGGCTGGATAGTAAGTATAGTTGTTTGGTGAGAAAGTAGATTCCTTGCCCTCAGGTGCCTCGGGATGGATTAGAAGTTAGGCGGCTAGGGTGGGAGGAGGTAGCAGTAGAAAAGGCAGCGGAGGTGGAGAGAGCAACAAAGGTTACAATGTGCATTTCAATAGGTAGATCCTCCAGAAATAGATATAGCAATGGGAAAAACTTTAAAGGCAAAGGCTTCATTAGCAGCAGATCCAAGTACAGATTTATATAGAAATAAAGTTATATTATCATCAGCATAGGCAATTGATCACCCAGCCGCATAGACAGATGCAACGCCCATTTGATGAAAGCCCATTGTTTCTTATCCTATAGGCGCATGAATAGATAAAGAAGCCTTAAGCCAATTCGAGAGGGAGTATTGGACTGGCTGGGGGCATCCAAAAGTTTGACCATAATGGAGTAGCTACGAGGTTTGGAATGAATGTACGGATAATCACTTAAGGGCTTCCATGGTAGGGCTCGAGGCTTTGCAATGAGCTATTGAACTGGAAGGGATACTATTGGTTCTCGAACTGTAAGGGATGCAACAGGCTAAGGAGCTGGCTCTAGATCTGTATATGGGTGGGGTGCTGACTCTTGCTAGTAGTGTTGTTAGTGATGCTAGTAGTTAATAAACTAGATCAATTCCTGGGTCATAGGCTTCATTCTAAGCAACTGGTTAAAGGTCTTTAGAAGAATCAACAACTTACTCTACAAAATCTACAGAATAAGATGGGTGCTAGATAAGCTATTGCATAATCTAATATTGAGACCACTGATGCTAGTGCTGGTTAAAGGTAAAAACCAATATTTGGCTTTGGATCTGCTCTCTCCACTACCCGTTACTTCCGCTGGATCCCCTATAGAATGGTAGGGGCTGGATCAACAACTTTTCCTATAATGATACAAGTGCCCATATTTCCCTTTCTCAGTCTACTGCATAATCTACTTATAAATCTACTGCTCAATCTGCTACTCTTGCTTCTGTTTCTTATTAAACTACTTTTGAATAGGAATCAATGACGGGGAGGCTGCTTATGGGTATGCTTATAGGTAAACCATAGGTTATTCTACTGACCCTACTATTGGGGAGCTACTGGTGTTGGATGGAGGGTATGCTATGTATGGAACTGGGGAAACTTCTCTAGATGGTGCCTTTGCTGGGGGATACGACTTCTTAATATACTGATGCGAGAAGACAAGCGGAATGGCTTCAACTGGAATGACTAGGGGAATTACGGTGAAGAAGAGATGGTTATGACTATACAAATAATGGAAAGAATCCATGCTAGTACCATATATTCCTTATGCGTTAGCAAGACCTAGCTTTTAGCATTACACCCTTTTGCTTGGATCGATGCGCCTTTATTTCGGCATCACACCTGACCTTAACCTCCCCTCCATTGGCCCTTAGCTTACCAGGCTCTAAACAATATCTTTGTTGAACCGAGTTGGGGTATTGGGGGGGTGAGGATGTAAATCCTTTTTGGTAACTTGGGATTCGAACCCAAGTTCCATATCCTGAAAGATCAATATGGAAGTCAGACCTTAATACTGTTCAAATATGGGGGCATGAATAATATCTGAATTATTGATGATATTTTGATAACCATACATTTAGATGATATTTCGATAACCATAAAAGCATGAAGAGTGGTTTTCGATGTGCCAAATCGAGATCGAAACTAGTAGCATCGAAATTAGCTTTTAATCCATCATTGTATACGATGCCTTGGTTAGAGTGGTTTTCGATGTGCCAAATCAAGATCAAAACTAGTAGCATCGAAGAACAAAGAACCTTAATTCCCCTCGTAAAACTTGAGCAGAGTAAGTATCTCCCTTTGTATACGATGTCGTGGTTAGAGTGGTTTTCGATTTCGGTACCTTGGGATTCGAACCCTTGCTAACTTACACATGTACACAAACTTCTTATTTTATTCTTAACTTTTTAATAATAATTTATTTAAAATATTTTCAATATATTATTTTAAGATTTTCCAATAACTTTACATTCTTCAAGCTAATAGCAAAAACATAGGTATTATATAGGCAAGAAACTACACCTGTCTTCTCATGTGAAGAAAGAAAAAAGAATTAATGACTAATGTATCCAATATGTTATTATATTTTACATTTTATTCTTGGCTAACATCTTCTTATTATAGCCTCCAAGACAAGACACTGACAATTTATTATGCCTACTCTAGAATTATATAGATAGTGTGAGCTAGGAATAATAACCAATATCTAATTTTAGAAGAATATAGGTCAAGTATGTTTAAAATATCATATTATTCACTATTTGATTTAAAAATTTATTATATTATTATATTGTAATTAATATTAAACTATTATTATCTTATGAAAATGTATTTCATATATAAAAATATGATATAAAGGTATTTGATCTATTTAAAATATTAAATGTCTTTATTATTTTTTATTATTATTTTTTACAAGCTGTCTAATTTATTTATAAAAGATTATATATAATAGAAAGAAAGAAATCTTTTATAGATTTTTTATGGAAGGTTTTTTTAATAGAAATTAAATAATAGAAACATCTTTATTCAAATACCTTTTATATAACTTATCTAATTTACTCATAAAATGTTATATATAAAAGAAAGCAAGAAATCTTATTATGAATTAAAACGTAAAATGTATTATTTGGTAGAAGTATAGTTGTCGTTGCACCAAAAGATCGACCTATTAATGTTTGATACAACAACTAGACTTATAGAATCCACAAGAGGTGATTAAGCCATGTCACAAACCTGAGCAACCACTAGACTTATAGAATCCAC
Organism: Cryptomeria japonica; assembly: GCF_030272615.1. Taxonomy (NCBI): domain Eukaryota; kingdom Viridiplantae; phylum Streptophyta; class Pinopsida; order Cupressales; family Cupressaceae; genus Cryptomeria; species Cryptomeria japonica. The sequence goes on along the minus strand of NC_081405.1, from coordinate 264,946,945 downwards.
GGGAGGTGGTTAAGCCATGTCACAAACTCGAGCGTTACGTTGCACAACACAAGGAGACTGTTGGAAATTTTTTGTGCCAACCTTACTAGGTTTTTACTGCGCGGGATAATTGCAACAAGTAGTGAAGGGGTCTCTTTTTCCCTTGCATCCGTTTCGGGCTCCAATTATATTTCTAAGTTGATTGGGTCGGTCAATCAACTCACTTAAGTTTTACCGGCTGGAGGGTTTCCCTGTCATTCATGGGCCCATTCCACTTTATTTCCTCTTACCGATCGATGGCGGTTTTCTCTCAGAAGAAAAGGGGATTTTCCCTTATCCTGCATGCATTCAAAGGCAACAAGCAGAATGCATGGGATAAGAAATAACTAAGAGGAGAGTAAGCCTCCCTTATCCCATGGAGTAAAACAGATGCATCAAAGACTGCGTGGGATAAGGAATAGTGATATGAGGAATGTGTTTCCTCGTTATCTCATGGGGTAAAGTGGAGACAAAAGTGGTCGCGTGGGATAAGCTTGTCGGGGACAAAGGATAGGATTTACCCTTATCCCGCGAGGTTAAGAAGGCAACAATGACGACCCTCTAGATAAGAAATAACAAAGGCGAGGAAATATTTTGTCCTTATCCCATGGGGGGGGGAATGGTGACAAAAGTGATAGCGTGGGAGAAGAAATAACAAAGCAAAATGCTTTTTCCTTATCCCGCAAGGTTAAAAGTGGAGACAGATGATGCTGCAAGATAAGAGAACAAGGGAACAAATGACTTCCTTATTTTGTGTGTTCCCATGGGATAAAGAAATAAAGGCAAACCTAAGGAGTCTTATCCTGTGAGGTAAAATTGAGGTCATGAGAGACCCATAGGATAAGATACAAAGCATAAACAAAGAAACCATTATCCTGTGGAGGACAACAAAGAGTGCAAAAGGGCCGCGTGATAAGAAAATGAAGTATAAGCCAGGGTTCTTATCCTGGGTGGTATGCAAGACCATTTAGCGGTCAAACATAGTAAGGTAATGTGGACCCGAGGTGTCACATCAGACATCAACGATCGTCAGATTTTCATAAAGCTCTGATCCGATGGTCATGTTTTAATCATCTATTGGGCATGTTGGGTGCTTATGTGGAGAGATCTCACACATCCATCTTCACATGAATCTCTTAGATCAATGGTCGATTTTCAAACTTGCACCTATAGTTGGCATTTAACCCTTGTGCGGGGAGGTTGTCGACCCGATGGTCAATATTTTATTTTTTGTGCAGTTGTGGCCCGATTTTGGACCTAATTTCAATGCAACCACTGGATTTCAACTCCATAACTCCAAAGGTGACTCCTGAAGGCTGATTTTTATGCTACCATGCCCTCTTCAATGTAGAATAGAGACTTTTGTCCCTGCAAGTGTACTTGACCTTGCTTATTGGCAGGGGTTACTTCACTGATGGGTTGTTTTTCTTTTCTAGAGGTAGAGGATGCTCTCAGAGATAAATGCAACATGCTATCAAATCATCCTTAATCTGATCTTCTCCCCCTCTCTGATATTTTGTAACCTAACCCAGGAGGGGTTAGGGTTTTCTATAATGGAAACCATCTGATTTATGCTTAAACCAAAAAAGAAAAATTGTAACAATTTGTTTTGGATCTTCCCCTTTTTCTCTTGCTGGCTTTTGCAATTGTAAAAAAAATTGCCTTGCTGATGCAGAGCATCTATCACAAACCATAAAACCTTCATTCAAGGGTAGACTTTAAACTTGAATCAAGATGCATATAAAAAGATCAACCACTCTTCTCAACTCCAAACCAATTTCAAATGTTATATTACATCCATACAGACCTTCAATCAATATTTCAGATCATAACATTCACCATAACATGAGAGAACAAATTCTTTATTGCCATGGAATACCCTAGTTTAGGGTTTCATCCTTTAAAAACCGTTTTCACCAAAATAATCACACAATATTCAATTCTTAATCAAATTAAGTAAGACAAAAAGTATTTGAAAGAGGATTCAGAGACCTTTCCAACACATATATCCTTTCTTCATTACTATTCCTCATGACCAATGTATTTCATTCTTACACTTTTGTTGCACTTTTTGGCAATGTTGCAGCTTTACAATTATTACATTTTTTTGTATTTTTGACATAAATGACTCTAACCCTTACATGGACACTTTTAACACTTCAAGATGGACCAAATATGATATCTTTGGAAAAAATGGCTCATTTAGCCTATATTATGATTCAATGGACTCAAATAACCTTAATACATTATGAATGACTCAAATACAATAAAATTGTTCATATTATGACTTTTGACCTCCTGGTATGCTTGTGTGCTTAGGTGCCTCTGCACCACTTGCCTTCTCATTAATGAAATTTACTTGTTTTGTCTGATTTTAATTTTATAATGTGTGTATTTCCCTTACCTCATTGTTTGAATACATTTTTGTTTGTTTTTCTTCGTTGTAGGTGTTTGTGTTGGTCCCCTTTGTGAATGTTGACTGTGAACTGAGACTAGTTCCTCTCCTCATTTCACAGATTTCAACCTTCACTTGCACTTAGGTGGTTAATTAGGGTACAAATTTATGCATGCCTTGGGTGGTTTCATTTGTGTTTTGTACAGTTATTGGTAGGAAGATCACAGTTTCTGTCTAGGTGCAAACCCCCTTTCCCCCTTCTTTCATGCATTCCCTTCTCTCTCTCCCATTTCCTAAGAATCAATAGATTAGTTTTTCCAAGTGTCAGGTTGGTCCAACACTTTGCATTTCAGATTGAAGAGGAAGTTGTCCTTCTCTGGAGATTCAACCTCACAATAGTGCAAGGTCCCACACTTGAGATGTTGATTTCATGTTTCACAAGGTTAGTGATCAAGCTTGATCACCAAGGGTGCAAACTTTTGTGACAACATTTTTTGGCACACCCGGTGGGACTGTTGAACTTTTAGTTCATAGATGACCATCTGGGATATAAAATCTTAGTTACCAATCATATCTTTAATTATCTTGGTGTGTGGATCAGTAACTCATCCTTTAGAGGCAGCAAATCACATACCTGGTGACTCTCTACAAAATATTGGTAAAATTAGTCCAATGCTCTAATCAGCTGAAGTTCTGGTGTGCTCTTCAGTATCCAGCCTTTGGAGGTAGTCACATTTAGCACTTGGCGACTCTGAGGATCAAATCCAGGCTCTTGTTTAGGACCAATTGGCATTTTATATTAGGTTTCAACATGATCACCTTCTAGATGTATTTTTATTTGATAGTATGAACTTTTAAATTCTAAAAGAAGAGGGAGTAGCAAAAAATTATGGCTATCCCTAGAATGAATGCTTTTGTCACCTTTAATGCTGGTAGTCCCTTAGGCCTAGCTCAAAAGAGAATCATCCCAGTTGCAACCTTTAAGGTTGTACTATTTTTTACTAGGGAAACCTCCATCACCCCAACTGAGCACATTCAAGATGTAGTAGGTATCTTCTCTATTTTTGACATCATAGAAGATAATGTAGCAGTGAGGCTTCTTGCCTCTTCATTCAAGGGATAATCCCTACAGTAGTTTAGGGGTCTTCCCTCTGGTTCAATTCATAGCCAGGATGAATTAAGGGAAAGATTGTGCAAGCGTTTTGAAGACATGAGTGACCCCTTGTCATTAATTGAACAACTAATAATTGTCAAGAGAGCCCCATATGAGTTTATTGGAGACTTCAACTATAGGTTCCTGAAGACTTGGGATAGGATCCCTGCTTTGGTTAGGCCATCTGCCAATTGTGCCTTCTTATACTTCCATAGGGCTCTAGATAGTGACATAGCTATGATGATATAGTCATTGGGAGGGGATAACCTTCCAAAAGCTTATGACATTTACATCAAGGTAGAAAGGTGCTTAATACAGGTTGGAAAGTTAGCTCCAAGACCTTCAATGTCCTTGTTCCCAGAGGTTCGTACACAACAAACTACTTTGGCACCTTTAATAGTGACATCTATAGGTCGATTGCTCACATTTTCTTCTCCTCCACCACCCACAAAGATTTAGAAATACCAAGGCAGCAAGCCGTATCAACCATAGATTCAAGGCTATCAACAATAGAGATCCAGATTTGCAGGACAAAACCAATGGATAGGCCCTAGACCTTTGGATAGCCTAAATACAACAATTGCAAGTGCCTTAGGAGAATTTGTTCCTGTGCAGTCCAATCATGTTAATCTGGTCACTTGCAAAAATGAGGATGCCTCTCAAGCCTTAGTGGCGTGGAGAGATTTTATTTTTTCAAACTGGCAGGAGACAAATTTTTATGGTGTTGGCCAATCAGACAGCGTCCCTATGGCTAACAAAAAGGATAATAGTGAGGAGTCTATTTTCTCATTTCAAGATGAGCTCCCTTCCTTCTTTGAGGAGAAGGATGTGCCTACATCTAAGCAGTAGCATGAGATCGAGCCAAGGTTGAGGAGTCAGAGGATGATTCTTTTTGGGATGATCTAGAGGATGTTTGCTCAAGTTTTGACACCGAGATTACAACTTCTAGTCAGTTGAATCAAGAGGAGTAAAAGGAAGATCTTGCATTGCTAGTAGAGGCAATAAATTTTCAAGAGTAGAGGCATGTCTCATAGGTTCTTATTTTGTCACCAAATCAGTAAAGCAAAGGATAGGTCAACAATGATGGTCTAAGTCTATCTCCTTCTACAAGATGCCCTATCAAGCATTTGGCTCAAACCTACAATTCACCCCTTGGCATGCTTACTTCTGAGCATGAAGTTGAGCATCATGAAGAGGAGAAAATTCTTTTCACACATCCACCCCAAAACGATAAAATTCAAACATGGGTGAGTTTCTTTGCTCTCAGGTTTTGGGAGGGATTGCAACAATCTATTGGATTCTTTTCAAAAATATTTCCTGCCTAGTTTTCCATAGGCATGAAGAGTATCAGACATTGGTCAAGAAAGGTAGCTACTTTGACAAGCCAGTAAATGGATTTATTTAGCCTTTTCATTGTGAGGCAGTGTACATAATTAGTTTAGGTTCTTTTAAGCTTTTTTCAGCTTTCCAAGATGTGCTCAAGCATAGTCTTCTCTTTCAATGTGGCATAAAATTTTGATGTAATCCAGGTTGCATGGGCAGAGATTATTTATTTTTGTTTCAAGATTTGACTCTGTGCCCAATGATTAATGTGCCAAGTAGGCTTGTCACCCTCTCTGAGTCTTATGCCAATCTTAGTAGGTTCTAACCACATGGGATAAGGTAATGCGGGATAAGAGAAACAAGCAACAAAGTGGTCTCATTTTTCCCTTGCATCCTTTTTAGGCTCCAATTCTATTTTTGAGTTGATTGGGTTGGCCGGTCAACTCATTTAAGTTTTACCATCTAGAGGGTTTCCCTGTTGTTCATGGGCTAGTTCACCTTTATTTCCTCTTACTGGTTGATGGTGGTTTTCCCTCAGAAGCAAAGGGGTTTTTCCGTTATCCCGCATGCATTCAAAGGAAACAAGAAGAACACGTGGGATAAGAAATAACTAAGAGGAGGGTCAGCCTCCCTTATCCCATGGAGTAAAATAGATGCAACAAATACCACACGGAATAAGGAATAGTGATACGAGGAATGTGTTTCCTCATTATCCTGCAGGGTAAAGTGGAGACAAAAGTGGTCGCATAGGATAAGCTTGTCGGGACAAAGGATAGGCTTTCCCCTAATCCTGCAAGGTTAAGAAGGCAACAGTGGTGACCTGCGGGATAAGAAATAACAAAGGAGAGGGAGTATTTTCTCCTTATCCCCCGGGGGGGGGGGGGGGGGAGAATGGTGATAAAAGTGATGGTGTGGGATAAGAAATAACAAAGCAAAAGGTTTTTCCCTTATCCCACAGGGTTAAAAGTGGAGACAGATGATGTTGTGGGATAAGAGAACAAAGGGAACAAAGGACTTCCTTATCCTGCACATTCCCATGGGACAAGGAAATAAAGGAAAACTCAAGGAGTCTTATCCCACGAGGTAAAATTGAAGTCATGAGAGACTCGTAGGATAAGAAACAAAGTAGAAACAAAGAAACCCTTATCTCGCGGAGGACATCAGAGAGTGCAAAAGGGTCATGGGATAAGAAAACAAAGTAGAAGCCAGGGTTCTTATCCCGTGTGGTATGCAGGGCCATTTAGCGATCAAACATAGTAAGGTAATGTGGACCCGGGGTGCCACGTCAAACATCAACGGTCATCAGATTTTCATAAAGGCTCGATCTGATGACCATATTTTAATCATCTATTGGGCTTGTTGGGTGCTTATGTGGAGAGATCTCGCACGCCCATCTTCATGTGAATCTCTCAGATCAACGACCAATTTTCAAACTTGCAGTTGTCATTGGCATTTAACCCTTATGCAGGGTGGTTGTCGACACGATGGTTGAGATTTTATTTTTTTCTCAGTCAGCGCCCGATTTTGGACCCGATTTCAGTGCAACCACCAGATTTAAATGTCATAACTTTGGAGGTGATCCCTGCAAGCTGATTTTTGATGCCACCATGCCCTCTTCAATGCAAAATAGAGACTTTTGCCCCTACATGTGTGCTCGGCCTTGCTTGTTGGCAAGGATTACTTCACTGATGGGTTGTTTTTCTTTTCCAGAGGCAGAGGATGCTCTCAGAGATAGATGCAGCACGTTATCAGATCATCCTCGATATGATCTTCTCCTCCTCTCTGATATTTTGTAACCTAACCTAGGAGGGGTTAGGGTTTTCTAAAATGGCAACCTTCTGAGTTATGTTTAAACTATAAAATAAAAATTGTAACATATTGTTTGGATCTTCCCCTCTTTTTCTCTTATAGTAGTCTATGACTTTTGCAACTGTAAAAAAAATTGCCTTGCCTTCTCATCAATGAAATTTACTTATTTTGCCTGATTTTAATTCTTATAATGTGTGTATTTCCCTTACCTCATTGTTTGAATACATTCAGATTATTTGTTTTCCTTCATTGTAAGTGTTTATGTTGGTCCCCTCTATGAATGTTGACTATGAACTGAACTCAGTTCCTCTCCTCATTTCACATATTTCAACCTTCACTTGCACTTAGATGGCTAATTAGGGTAGAAATATGTGCATGCCTTGGGTGGTTTCATTTGTGTTTTGTGTAGTTATTGGTAGGAAGATCACAGTTTTAGCCTGTGTGCAAACCCCATTTTTCCCTTCTTTCATGCATTCCCTTCTCTCTCTCCTTTTTCCTGGGAATCAGTAGATTATTTTTACCAAGTGTCGGGTTGGTCCAACACTCTGCATTTCAGATTGAAGAGGAAGTTGGCCTTCTCTAGAGATTTAATCTCACAATAGCGTAAGGTCCCACACTTGAGAGGTTGTTTCCATGTTTTACACGGTTGGTGATCAAGCTTGATCACCAAGGGTGCAAACTTTTATGACAATAGAGACCAAGGGTGCCCACCTTGCAACAATACGTTCCCCAACCCATGGAAAAAATAGCTAGTAATGGTTCTTACTTGAAGTCTTTGCAAATATTGCATTTAGCATTACAAAAAATGGTTTTTGAAATCTGTATTTGTACCACAAAGTTCACACACTTCTTTCCAATCCATTAATCATTCTCCCATGGTAGTGGATACTCTTGATTTTGAGAATTCCTTTTCCAAATTTAGCAATTTATTTTGCATGGTTGTAGGGTAGTCTTTGGGCAATTTTTTTTTGGGTACATTTAATGGACTATTTCTGAGAAGAAACCTAGAAAATTGAGAGCTTGTGCACCATTGTCTAAACAACTATGGGCATACACCATTCTCAAATTTGAAAATGACATCTCTAATACTAAAATCTCATTTGATATCATCTCATGCATCAAACAATTTGTGAGTTCATTGGTATGTAAGAATTTGAAGAAACAATGTTAATTTGATGGATTTTAGATTTGATTGTGTGATCAATTATTTTTATAAATGTTTTGGATCATACTTCTTGATCCATCATCAGAATGAATTAGCTAAAAAATAGACTACAAAAATCTCTTTGCACTTAAGAAATAATGTGACATTCAGCGAATGTAAAACAACCACAAGATAATATTATTATTTATAAAAGCTAAGTATCATTATCTAAGAGTCTCTGATATAGAACTATAATCACTAAGTTAAGAAAATTTAACTTCAATATACAAAATACTAACCTGGAAACATTGGCCATGGATATTCAACTTTTCAAGCAGAGGAAAGCTGTTAAGAATGGTAACACTTGGAATTTCTAGATTGATGGCATTGTTTGTACTATAACTTTGAAGAGTAATTCTCTTAATAGATTCTTTTCTTGAAATTCCTTGTATTAATTTAAGCCCCATGAGGTTGATTTCGTTCAACCTAGGGCAAGTCATTTGCAATGATATATTAGGGCTTAAAACTCATAGGTTTAGTTTAATAAGGTTGGAAGCATGTATATTCAAGTTTTTCAACCCCAAACAACCTTCAATTGACAAATTTTGAAGATTTGGGCACACATCCATGAATTCTTCTAACGTGGCATCCAAATTTGGATTATTGAAACAAAAAAAATGTTTTCAGGGATTGGAAACCTCCAAAATCAGTGGGTACCTTGGGAAGGTTGATGAATTTCATTTTTAGGACTATCACAACCCTATTCCGTAAGTATTATTATAAAATAATTATTACTTATTTATTTAGTGATTTTTCTTTAAGTTCTAAATATAATAGAATAGAACTCATATTGATAATTAAATATATTTTGTTATGAAAATTTTCGTGTGCTAAAATTCATAATGTAATCAACTAGAAATAAGGGAAATAACGAATCCCTATCCTAATAGAATTCAAACAAACTCAATGGAATGATACAATCAAATAATACGAATGTAAATATTCAATCAATTCTCCCTATCCCATGATCGCATGTAGCTTCCATTGTTCTTCTCTTCTTTGTGGTATGGTGGCTCTTAGTGATCGCACTAGCAACCTACAAATGACACAAAGATTCGAAGTTCGTGATTTTTGAAAGTGGAGATTGAATGCTCAATTTATAGATTATTGGAGAGGATTGATTTAGAGGTGGAACAAATTGATCAAGAAGTGGAACTTAGGTGAGCTCACATGCTAATTGATAGTTGAACTGCTAATTTGGAGGTGAAACTTAATTGATTGAATAGATAAATGAGTTAACTAATTGGGAAAAAAGTTGATTGAAAGATGAAAAAGGATGATTGGAGGATAATTAAGAAATGACAAAGAAAGCTTTATTTAGAAAAAGCTAACTAGAAGATAGAAAAAGAATGATTGGAGAGAATTAAAGAAATGATGCATTTAATCAATTAATTGAAATAATCATTTAAAATAAATTGAATAGTTAACTGATTGAAAGCTTCTTGGAAAAAAGCAAAGTGGAAGATAGAAATAGAGATTGGAAAGATAATGATTAAACTAATTAATTAATTGAATTAATTAATTTAGCATGTGCTTTCACTTTGACTTTGATTTTCAATTTAATCTTTGCATGAGAATTAATTTAAATATTGAATTTAATTTAATTCAATTTGTTATTTGAATATATTTAGAACTTGACTTTAATTTTCAATTTGATTTTTAAAATCATGCACATGTATTAGAAATTAGGAGAAATTAGAAGAATATGAATTTGAATTTGAATTAGAAGAATTAATTAGCTAGTTAAATGAAATTAGAATCTCGGGATTTGGAATTTGAATTAGAGGAAATAATTAGTTAATTAAATAATTTGTAATTTGAATTAGAGGAAATAATTAGTTAATTAAATAATTCAAGAAACTATTTAATTATTTAGAAATTGAATTTAATTAAATAATAAAGATTATTTAAATTAAAGGAATTAAAATCATAATTAATTAAATAATAAATATTTAAATAATATTTAGAAAATGATTGAATGATTATTTGAATAGAGATAAAAAATGAAAATGAATTTATTTAAATAATAAAGATTATTTAAATTTAAGGATTAATAATCATAATTAATTAAATAATAAATATTTAACTAACATTAAAAAATGGTTTAAATGATTAAATGAAGATAGAATTGAAATTGGAATAATTAGTAAGATGATGAGGAAATATGAAATTAGAAGAATAAGATTAATTAACTTAATTAAAGAATTACAAAATTATTTAACTAATTTAGATGAATAATTAGTACATGATAAATGAGACATTTTTAGGTGTCTACATTTGCCCCTCTTTGAGACAATGTTGGAATGACATTGTTTCAAAGAAAATTAAAAAATAATCTGCTCCAGTATGCCCCGACGATGCTTAGGGTGTAATGCCCCCTCAAGAGATTGTTTATGCATTGAAGGCATGAATGATCTCTCGAAAGAAGAAGAATTTTAGATAGAAGAATAGTTAGTTGATTAGAGATATAGATAAGTGATGTGAAGATGATATTGAGATAGAATATGAGAGATTAAACCTTAGAATGAAATAGAATAATGTTAGATGATAGAAAATTATTTAGAAAGAGATGATGAGAAAAGAATCAACAAACTAGAAATAAGCAAATGAGATGAAATAAGAATGATTGATTCATGAACCTGTGTCATTATTTATTGTGCAATATATATTCATCACTGAGCCTTATTATTGAACAATGGAGCTTAGTACATCAGGGTATAAAGATCAAAGATGTAAAGATATCTCATTGAAGAAACAAACACGTAGCAGACAAGGAGTGAACCCTCCATTCAAAGAGAATAATGTCAGGGGCCAAGGTATATGGGATAGTCACAAGCATAACTATCCTTGACTTTTGCATAGGATATTTTCCAAATGAACGTACCAACATAGACACCCACTGGAACTATAACCCCAGAACTTCATTGGTTCACACCACAAACAACAAACAAAGAAAACTATAATGCCCATCCCGACTCCTCTAGTCACTTGTAGACATCCTTGAGTAGCATAGGAACATGACCTGTCACCAAATGATAAAAGATAAAAACTAACTAGGACAAAATCTAGTAGCCATACTGATTTGTGTCTTCGTTTTGATTGTTTTATGTGATAGTTGATAATGTCTGATCTCAAAAAGTTGTGGACCCTGTTTAAGACTGACCTGTCTGATTTTGAGTGTGTCCTCTTCTGTTTAAGACAAGATAATGATCACTTGATATGGATATGTTACAATTGATAAGACAGATTTATCAGTTGATTGTAGATGTTTGACTGGATAGTTGTATCCTTTATTAACTCTGTGCGAAGCATTTGCTGGATATCTGCTAGGGTATTTGTTTCTTGTGAGACATTTTATTGTAATTTTTTTGATTGATTTTTTTTTTTTGGGTTGATTTTGTGGATCGATATTTGAATGTTTTTGGATTTTATGTTTTTTCAATGTTTTTCGATTTTTTCAGGACTTTTTATGATTTTAATGATTTTTTGAGGACATTATATGATTTTTAGGATTTTTTCAGTTATGCCCCCAGTGTGCAGACCTATATGACATGATGATGTGCAGAATGCATTTGGAGACAATGAATTTTTGACATGACCTATGTTAATGCAATATCCATGATGAAGATGCATTTCATATTCAAACAAGGATGACTGTGTTTGTTTAGCATTTCGTAATACACCAATTGAATTGGAGGTACAAAACATTTCATAGATAAGCGGTCAATCGATCTATAAGGTCCCGTGGAACATCCAAATTAACACACTTAGTGACTAGGATTTATAAATGGAGATGCGGAAAACTTCCCCATTGGTTCTTGAAACTTTGATCTTCTTTTGCCCATGAGTGTGCAAATGAGTTAATTCTCGCTCTTATGTTCACTAAAGATCCTTAGCATCCTATATGACTAGCTACATAGATTATTCTAACTTCAAAAGCATCACGAATAGATCCTCGCTGCCAGGAAGCTTTTAGAGCTTTGACGAGGTTATAGACTGTAATCTCTCAAATATTGCTCCATTGCCAGCAGGCATTTATAGCTTGATGGAGTTACTTGCATGTTCCCATAGTCAAGCTTTTTGTCGCACTTTGTATGCATGATATTTTAGTTATATATCATTGCTCTTTTACCTTGAGATGAATATTTGGCATAACACTTTTTTTTTTTTTTTCTTGCCTTGACTTGTAAGTAATGAAACCTACTTGGGTGTGACAATTACAATGGTGCTGAAGTAGAATGTTAGATTTTTCACTATTCATATGATTAACTAGGTGTCTTGAATGAATTTAGAGATTTTGTTAATGTGTTTGAGATATAGAAATTGATAGATTTTGGGTTAACAAGTCTCAAATAGTGAAATCACTACCCAACCATAAGTAAAGCCTCATCACAGGGTAATGTTGAAAATGAATGACCTTAGGATCTCAAAGAATTCATGTTTGAATATCTAAGAAAGGAGATGACACTTGTTTCTCTTGAATGTAAACAAATGACAAACTTGGATAGTATTCTTGTTTTATTGATGCTGCTTTATGTAAATGCAAAACTTTTGCGAATGCGATGCATTTGAGAAGGAAACTATATGTGATGTCGTGCTTTGAATAAAATGAGATGCAATTTAGAAAGAAAACCTAAACTAACCCAACCCTTAGATATAATATCGTTTAAGGTGCTAGTTGTTCATAGGGCTAGGGAGTGGATCTCCCTCCATGGTAGCCAAATTGTATGCTCCATTTCCTATAACCCTTGTTATGATAAAAGGACCTAGCTAGTTAGGTTCAAATTTCTCGAGCTTTTCACGTTCTACTAGGTTCCTTTGGTTCTCCTTGAGAACTAGATCTCCCACTTCAAAATTCCTTAGGCGTACTTGTTTATTGTAACTCCTTCTCAATATGTTATGGTAACCTTGCAAATGATTTCAAGAAGTTTGTCTCTTTTCATCGAGCATTTTAAGCTCTTGTAATCTTGCAACTTGATAGTCTTCCTCTAATATGACGTGTTTTAAGGAGACTCTTAAAGATGGTAGTTCTATTTAAATATGCAGTATTGCTTCTATACAATAGACCAATGAATATGGTGTTTCTCTTGTAGGGGTGCGTACTCCTTTTCTATAAGCCCAAAGAGTGAGATTTAATTGGAGATGCTTGTCCTATTCTGCGTCAATAACAACTTTCTCGAGGATCTTTAATATTGTCTTATTTGTTGCCTCTTCTTGTCCATTGGTTTACGCATAATATGGTGTTGCAAATCTTTGTTGTATTTGAATTTTTTCCTACAATTCTCTCATTTCTTGATTTTTCAATAGACGTCCATTGTCTGTCGCTATGCACATTGGAATCCCATACCGACAGATAATGTAATTAAGCATGAATTTCTTTATTTGCTTACCAGTGGTATATGTAAAGGGGATTGGCTCTACCCATTTAGTAAAATACTCAGTAGCTGTTAAGATGATTTTTTTCCCATTGGAAGAAGTAGGATTAACTTTACCAACTAGATCCAACCTGATAACTCAATGATGAACAATGAGTACCAAACTGATACTAAGAGGGGGGGAGGGGGAATCAGTACAAACACAAAAACTTTTCCTGAACCGGTTTGACTACAAACAGTGGAATTAACTGGCAATCACTAACACTGGTCAGAACCAAATTACTACCGGTTAAGCACAATGAGACTGTGAAAGATATAAACCAGAAACACATATCTTTCCACACTACCTATTTCCTCATTTCCACATTATCCTTGTGCATAAATAGGTAATCTATCATCAGAGATATAATAACTTGCTAAATCAACATGATTCACCGCTTAAACAGGAAATAACAAAGCATCACATGAAAGAGGCGTCACACATGACACACATATTTTTCACGTGGAAACCCAACTAGGAAAAACCACGGTGGGGATGAATACCCACAAGATATTTTTGAACTCTTTAGGAGTCCGCTCTATTAGGAGCCTAGTCCGGTTAAAGACTGTTACAACAGGTTCTGTTAGGAACTGATCCTGTTAGGGATCACCCGGTTAAGGGATGGATAGAATACCCGGTTAAGGGTTAAACCCTATTAGAGGTTACCTTGTTAAAGGATTTTATGAACTCAATGGCTTTGAGTCACCTTGTTAAAGGATTTACAACAAGCTGGTTAAAGCTACCCTGTTAAGGGATTTTCCAACTATTGAAGTGATTAGAGATCAACAAGTATTACAATGATCTGGCAATAACACTCAATGCCAATGCATACCCGCTTTAGTTCCTTCCTTTTGCATACACACTCTACAGGTATCACTCCTCTTATCTGGTCTAGCAAGAATCACAACTTCAACATGAAACACAACATCGACCTTATAGGAAATAGATAGGTCGATAACATAAACCCTAAACCCTAAACCTTTAGGTTGAGCAATTAAGTCGGTTGAATCTTGACCATTGAACACTTTGCCTTTGAATACAACATTCTTGAATAGATCTCAAGATATTCTCCATCGTTCGTTCATCACCGCTTCCTAGAGGTGATAACCCATCACGCGTTCTCCATCGTTTGTAGGGACTTCGCACATTCCTGAGGTAGATAGGATCAATCCCCTTCATGCAAGATCCTTCACGCACATGAGGCTGATGTGGCAACATGATCTGATCTCCATTACAATGCTAACTCATCACACAATGCCATCGGTTGAATCACTCAGGCTCGAAACACTTCAACCGGAAACCCTGAAGCTGAGACTACCAACCGGTAGTCATACCATATTAAACCTTGATAGAGAACATTCCATATACCGGTTCACCTTTCAATATACCGGTTCATTGTTTCACATCTACCGATTCATAACATCATACTGGTTCACAACATCATACCGATTCTCTTGGACAAGCGTACTGCTTCACCTATTGCACATATACTGGTTCACTTTGCCAGTTGCTTAACTTCAATAAACTAGTTCACTCTTCAACATATTACTGGTTCTTTCTTCAGCATATTGACATCAATGACAACATTATATCATCATGTCAACATACTCTGTAGATATGCCAACATAACCCCCATTGTGAAATGGCCATGGTGATGTAATAGGTTAAAGATCCTGTGTCATTACATGAATAAGGTCTCCATGCATTTGATATTTTTTACATTTTTATACATATTTATTGGCATCCTTTTCCATAGTTGGCCAATAGTATCTAGTTCTTAACAATTTCTTTGATAGTGGCAGGCCACTTTGTTGCGCCCCACAAATTCCATCATGCACCTTCTTTAGGGAAAGTTGTGATTCTTCTTCATCAAGACATTAGAGAAGGGTTCCATAAAAGCCCTTTCTATACAATGTGTTAGCAATAATAGTGTGTCTGGATGCCTTACAAATAAGAGTTTTCTTTTGATTTCTAGATAAATCAGGAGACATATATTGAGTATGTAAGTATGTGTATATCTCATTATACCATGGGGATTCAGGACCCACAATTACACATACATATTCTGATGAGGGAATCTCATATTCCGGTATCATCAATTGTTCTACAATAAACTCAAATTGAATCTCATTATTAGGCATATTTAGTAGAGACCCTAATGTAGCCATGGTGTCAACTACCTTGTTCTGTATCCTTAGAATCTGTTCAAGAGTGATGTTACTGAAATGTTCTTTGTAATCTTCTACCATTTGTTTATAAGGCAGCAATTTATCATCTTCTATGTTATATTCATCATTGAATTGATTTATGATCAGTTGTGAGTCACCGTAGACTTGTAATTCTTTTATCCTCCACTATACAGCAGTACAAAGTCCTATGATGAGAGCTTCGTATTCAACAATATTGTTCGTATAGGGAAAATTTATTCTGAATGACTTAGGGATAGAATCACCTTGAGGGGTGATGAAAAGAATCCCAGATCTAGCTCCATGATTTTTATAGGACCCATCAAAGTATAATTTCCACATGGTGGATGTTGTCAATGTAAACATAGATTCATCAGGAAATTCTATTAGTAGCGGGTGACTGTCTTGCTAGGGAGCCTCTGCTAACTGGTCTGCTATAATATGTCCTTTGATTTCCTTTTAGTTCACATACTCTATATAAAACTCACTTAAAATCATGACCCACTTAGCCAATCTTTCGTCAATGTTGCTCTTCTTAACAAATATTTGAGTGGATCAAAACATGCGATGAGTTGGACTTTGTGACTTAGCATATAATGTCTAAGTTTTTGAGATGTGAAGATCATTGCTAGATATGCTCGTTCTATAAGAGTGTAATTAAGCTCATATCCAATTAGGCTTCTACTTATATAGGAGAGTTCTCTTTCCTTTCCTTGATCATGATGTTGTGCCAACAAGGCTCCTAAAGATGAGTTTGTTGCTGATATATATAGTAATAGGGGCTTTCCTTGAGTAGGTGGAACTAATACTGGAGTATTTAGAAAATAATCCTTTAAACCTTGAAAAGATTCTTGGCACTGTTCTATCCATTTGAAGGTGACTCCTTTTCTGGGTAAATACTGAAATGGGTGACATTTATTTACTAGTTGTGCTATGAACCTTCTTATAGACTGTAGTCTTCCTTGTAACCCTCTTAACTACTTAAGCATTGCAGGAGGTTGCATATCCATGATTGCTTTGACCTTTCTGCTTCAATTCCTCTATTAGACACAATAAATCCTAAAAGTTTGCTTCTTGTTACACCAAACACACACTTTTTTTGGTTTAACTTGACATTGTACTGCTGTAATCGATCAAATATTTTTACAAGGAATTCAAGGTGACCTTCTCTTGTTTTTTATTTAGCCAATAGATCATCCACATAATCTTCCTTAATATTGTGTATCATGTCATGAAATAGTGTCGTCATAGCCCTTTGATATGTTGCTCCTACATTCTTAAGAGCAAACGATATGACGTTCCAGCAGTATGTTCCCCATGGACAGGTAAATATCATCTTGTGTTGATCTTCTGTAGCAATTCTGATCTAGTTATATCTAGAGAAACCATCCATTAACGAAAGCATTTCATTCCCAATAGTTAAGTCAGCTATCATGTCTATGTTGGGTAATGGGAAATCATCCTAAAGACATGCTTTTTTTAGATCTTGAAAGTTGGTATAGATTCTTATGCCCCCAATGGGCTTAGTGTTGGCAATTGACACTCATTGGATTCATTTTGTTGTCATTGATGGCAACAAGATTTGATGGAAGTCACAAATCAGCACTAGGAGGCATATACCGGCAAAAATTGGCATTGGAAGCATTCAGGCCTAATCGGCACCGACACCGACATCAACACTTCAAGGAAGCCGACATCAAGGAAGATTTATTTAGTAAATGATTTTTTAATTATTGTCGAGGCCGCCATTGAATATCTTTTGTAAATACATTGTAAGCTGACATAAGGCATATCATGTGTAATAGGTATATAAGTCAGTCTGTTAGGCCAATTTAATATATGAGGAGATAATGGTATTGTGATGGAATAGAGATAGACATATAGGTATAGTAGAAATGTGAGATGCGAAATATATGTATGGAGATCATTTTTTTATGCAAACATTATATCATGCAATGATCTATAGATAGCTTGGAAAGTATTCCTGGAGGATAAGTAATACCGGTAATAGTTCAAGTTTGTAAACCGGTACAAAGCAGAACCAGAATCAGAACTCTTTCTGGCATAGAAGATGCATTCTTGAGTTCATTTTCAGTAATTTACTTTGGCAGAAATCTTGTATTCAGTGAGGCTCTTTAGTGATGAGCAGTATGCTCTAGGCAGTGTGCCTTCCTGCAAGTGCAGGCCCCTTTTTATAAAATATCTTTTCATATGGCCAGTGAAATGATATTATGGGTCACAAATCCCACCGTGGATTTTCCTCATTGAGGTTTTCCACGTATAAATTTTGTGTGTTATGGTGTTCATTTATGTGGATGGTTTATTTGTTTCTTGTTATATGCTTATCTGTTTACCGATACATACATGCATGGCTTAAAAAGTTAACAATTGTTGTTTTCGACAGAACACCGATTCACCCCCCCTCTCAGTGTTCTCAGATCCCAACAATTGCTATCAGAGCTTGGTACCTCAGAAGAAGTTTAACAACTTGAGGAAGATCCTGAAACTAAAATATTTGAACATTGCTATGGAGAAGCAACTTGAGATGGCTCTTGAGGATTATGATGTTGAAAGGATGAAGAACTTGAAATTGCAAGAAGAATTGAATTTTGCTAATGAATTCAATCTTATCCTACAAGAAAGGTTATCATCTACTCAATCTAAGTGAAAAGAACTTATGCAACAACTGGATGACGAGGAAGAGAATGCTCTTAAGGAACAATGTCAAAAACTAAGTCATGCAAACATGCTCATGAAGAATGAAATGCAAGATCTGACCACGAGGTTATCAAAAGATATTGAAGACAGAAAGAAGAAGGAAGATAATCTTGTTTTATCTATGAAGAACAAGTTTGATGAATGTGGAAGATTTACTCATGAGAATAATCTATTGAGGACTGATTTGGCACACTCCCAGAATAATGAACAAGAACTTTAAAGACAAGTAGCTACTCTAAGAGATGATATGACTACTACAAGTGAGTATAAAGAAAATTTTAGGATCAGTGTTGCACAGTTGGATGACTTACTGAAAAGACAAAGACAAATTGATGATTCTACAGGACTTGGATTTGTACAAGGTGAAAGGTCCGGTACTGCTAATGAAGATCAAACAACCGATATGCAGAACTCATCAGAACAGAGGAAACAAGTAAGGCAATCTAATGCTTATAAATTCAATGGTAGATGTTTTGTTTGCAATAAAATTGGGCATATGTCTAAACAATGTAGAAATAAGGCAAATCAAAACTACAATTTTGTTCTCGGTCAATGCACAAACTGCAAGAAATATGGTCATAGATCAGAAGAGTGTAGAATGAATGTTAAATGTCATGCATGTGGAAAGTTTGGACATTTTGCTAATCATTGTAGGTCAAGAAATAATAATACCAGATATGTCAAAGCAATTTAGAAGAACAATGTTACATGCTATGCATGCAACAAAATAGGTCATATTGCTAAGTATTGCAGAAGAAAGACTCAACCGGTTAATAATGAGAAAGGAAAGTAGAAGGTAGGTTAAATACAACAAGATCAAACCAAGAGATGGGTTAGAAAATCTGAAGAACAAAGTGGAGATGGATCTATACCGACAAATCAACCGGTAGAACAGGGTATTCCTCCACTGACAGGAAATTCCACCGGTAACTGAGGCATAAGCCTTAGGGGTTGGCAAAGTTATTGCTAAATTTTTAATATTACCCTGGAAGAGATCTAAGGAGATCTGGAAAGAGATCTAGAAAAATGTGTTCATCATCAATGAAGGTTACCTCAACACATAATTATGAAACCAACATCTGTAGGGTTGTTGGTGAAGTATTAATTATAGAAAGTTAGGGTTTTTATTTGTTGATAAAAAAGGGTAAGTAAATTCATTTTCACTCACCGAGCATTCAGAGCGAAGTTAAGGTGAATTAAGAGAGAGAGAAGCATTGAGAAAGGATTTCGGGCAATTATCTGAAGCACTCAATCGTCCACCAACATTCACTCTCAGGTATTTTCTAATATGGCATCTGGATCATCAACACCTACTTTTATTGCAAATACCACCATTGTCAAATTCAAGGATAGGTTAAGGCCAATCTTTAAGGAGGTTCCCGAAATTTCCAAGAAGGAAGACTCTGCAAGAGCATTTTCTAGGGTTCCTGACAGAGTAATGTATGTTGAAGATGTGAGGGCATACATTCACTGCACTCTTGAGTATTTGGGCATCGAACACATTAAAAGCATGCATCAATTAGTGATATTGGGAGACATCGACAAGATCAAACCAAAATTCAAGGCAATTGAGGATCTAGGGTTAACCGGTATTTTGTACATACCAGAATTCAAGGATGAGGTGATCAGATATGTTCTAAGAAGGGTTCACAACGAATTCATTTGGTTAGAAAAACCCTACATGATCACGAAGGAGGTAATTCAGGTTTTCACCAACTTATCAAGGTTGGACTAGAACTTGGTAAGAAAATTTCCAGCACAAAGGTCGAAAAACTCACTGGTGCTACATTCGATAGCAGATCAATGAGGATAAGCACAATAACCGAAACCGACATAAAGTTTGCAAGCATGATCATAGGATATAAGGTAACTCAATCAAACCGATTTAATTTTATTGCAAGTTCATGCATTCATGCCGCATATCAGATGCTAAGAAATACTATGAAGTATGACTTATGTGAATGGATGAGGAGTGAATTGATGCTAAACCTTACTAAGATCAAAGGAACCAAGAAAGGCACCTTCAGATATGGAAACTTAATTGTTTGTTTAATACTTTACTTTCATAGGAAAGAAGCAATGGGCTCATGACATACCAGTAGGCATGTAGATCAAGATGGCTATCACTGGTCTTGGTACCAGTAGAGATGAGAAAATTTGGGGGTATTTTAAGACTTTTCGAGAAAACATGAGGAAAAGGGAGATAATTTCAAAGAATATTGTGGAGAAGTATTCCACTGATATATGTTTCATGGTGAAAATTGATGAAACTCTCATGGAAGCAGCTGAACCCAGGCAAATCTGCATTGCTGAGCTTGGATATGAGGTAGATGATAGCATTTTTGAGCTTTATGCAAAGATGTTGTTAGATGCCCCATCAAATGATAAGACAAAACACTTTGGTACAACAGGAGAGAAGGCTCTTTAAGTAAAAACAAGTTTTAACAGGAAGAGGAGAGAAAAGAAAATAGAGAAGATGTCTGCATATGTACAAGAGCTACATAAGATAGACACTTAGCTAGGCTCTAAATCAAAATAGGTTGCTAAACCGACAGAGGTTGCTACTGAAGAAGTGAAGAAGCCACAAGTTCACATTTCCCCTATCACTTTTGATTATGATCCTGATGATAATGAACCTCTGGCTTTCAGAAGGGTGTAAAGGAAGAATGTGGTAAAACCACCAGTAGAGAAACACAAGGAAGAACCTAGGAGGAGACTTATCAGAAAGACAACTCAACCTACTGCACCTACACCACCGGTAAGGAAGCCTACACAGAAGAGGAAACCGGTCACACTGGCAACCACAAGAAAAAAGCAGCAGGGTGATGATACTGTAACTGGTAAGACAACAATGACCCGTGCTGAAATTATTGATGAAGTTACAAAAGATGGAATATTAAAGAATATATCAAAGTATTATGAATATTTTGAAGAAAATGAGCAAAATGAGTTAGAAGAGGCTATTTTACTATATATAGACATCTATAAGAAAGCCTTAGTTGAAATTTTGAAGGAGATACCTTTATCCTTGTATAATAAACTTGAGGCTAGAAGACTTGATGCTATCAAGAGGGATAGGGAAATCAAGGAAGTTGCACTTTTGGAACAATGTGGTACTATAAATAATGAAGAGATGAAAAGATGTATAGATACTGCTAATAGGACAATTTTTTAGTAGTAAAAAATGGCAGATAAGCCTTATGATGGGAAGAGTAAATGAGGTGATAAATGAGACAAGTAAGGGATGGACAAAAATATTTCTGAAAAACCCAGACTTTCTCACAACACAAGAAGAATTTGCAAAGGCAACATCCCCCACCATTCTTGACAAATCAAAAGGAAAGGGTATTTTGGGCAGTTCAACTCCAGTTTTGACACAACCACAACCGACAGTTAAAGAGAGTGTACAGTGTATACTGACACAGACCAATTTTGAGCAAGAGAATGTACAGGGCACTGGAAACACTGTGGATGATACTCCACTGACAGTAATAGATATTGCACCAAGTGGCGAAGCCACCGATGCAATAGAGTTTGAGATGGACAAGGTAAAATCAACTGAGTCCATACCGGTAGGTAAAATTGATTCCCCGGTAAAAGTTTTGGCAATTGAAACTTCTCAAGTCGAGAAGAAATCAGCCTCTGAGCTAAGTCCAACAAAATTAATGATGATGGCCACTCATAAATTGCTAAAGGAAGGAACTATAGACAAAGGGTTAATTGATCAATCGATCTCTGTACTACATAGAATAATGCCTAACTGTTAGATTGAGGATGGAGCAAGCCCTTCTGGTAAGCTTGAGACTTTAACAGAGCACATATCAAATAATTATCAATCTTTGAGATAGATTGCAGACCGACAAGATTTGAATAGTTTCTCTGCAGCTAAAAGAGTAGCTTTTTGATCATCTCATAGGAATTGGGAAGAAGAAAATATAAGACAAGCTTATTCCCATTGAAATTTGCTTAAAACAATGTACTAATATTTACAGTATGTTGTAATTTGGGAAATCTTACATCTAATGTAGATAGTAGATTGAAAGCAATATATGACAAAATTGCTAATATTGCTAACTCTTTTGATGGACTGACTGCACTAACTACATCTGTTGATCGATAAATTTTGTCCTTGGAGAACCAAGTTTTTTCTTTTGAGAAGGAGAAAGATAAAATAATGAGAGCAAGAAATTTAAGAGGATTGGTAAGCCTTAGACTTGATTCATTGGGTGTTCACAAGAAAGAATGCATGGATATGCTAGCAAAACCCACACTAGTAGATATTGTTGGCAATATAGCATTATAACAGACAATGAAAGATTGTTGGCATTTCAATAAGGATATTGAGAAGGTTGTTGATGATTATGGATATAACTGATTAAGGATGTTTACTATCTTGATATTATTATTTTGTCATTAATGTCAAGAAATTGATTTTCTAATTCAGTATGATGTTGCCATATCTTGAGAAGTATGATTTGAAGAATATAAAGATGTTACTAAAAGACACAGGAAAGATTATGATGAATAAGAAGTTGAATAAGGTATTCAATGGGAAACTATTACCGAGTCAGACAATGATGAGATCATGATGTTTAGATTGTTTTAACATCATACATATGTTGTAAATTGAAAGGTTAATAATATACTATGTTACCAAGCAAAGAACCTAGTCGGTAAACCCCAAGGAACCTAGTCGGTAAACCCTAAGGTTATCGCTATCGGTTAATGAAGGCAGAATGACTACCGAGTGAACTTTAGTATTTACCGAGTTATAACCGAGTTGTAACCGAGCTATAACAAAATGCATTAAATGGTTACATGTGATATTTAATGAAGGAAGCTGATAAGTTGGAACTGATTAAATGATTGGTACGCCATGCATGAAGTTTGTTAATGAATCTAAGGCAATGGAAAGTCGGCATGAAGATCTACAACGCAGATTGAACCGCAATACCCTAGCACAAGTTCCAAGAAATATATGCAAGTTCCTAGGCAGGGTAAAACATTTTCAGATCGAAAGATGCATTGAACCTGGATAAGATTGAAGATTTGATGGCTATGATTGATCATGGGAAATGTGATCAAGGACATTAAGCAGTTAGCTAATTGTTTATAAATAGGGAACTATTGATAAACAATGTATGTGGGCAAGTGTATGCACAGGGATGCTACATAGTGATTACCGAGCACAGAAGCTTGAAGACCTATTTGAATAACAGAGTATAGAAGCCCAACAGATGGACAAGATTAGTTCTATGTCTAGATTGTATTAAGCAAATAAGAATTTGCTTTAGCATTTTAGATGTGAAGTTGCAGATAGATTTTTATTACTGTTATTTTGTGAAAGTGACAGAAAATCTCTTAACCAAGTGGACTTAACAGTCTTATTTGTAAAACCCTCTAGCAAGGTGACATTCTGATTGAGTGTTTGAAATACTTTAACAAGGTCACTTCTAACAAGGTGAAGATCTTAATAGATTTGAGGGAAATCCCTTAACCGGGTCACATCTAACAATGTGTTTGTAATCTTTAACAGGATTTGCTTTTAACCGAGCATACTCTAGAAGAGTATATTTCGTAGTGGGTCCAAAATCCCACAGTGGTTTTTCCCTATTTGGGTTTCCACGTTAAATCTAGTGTTATGAGGTTTATGATGTTTATATGCTTTTGAATTTGCATGTTTAACAGTTTTGGTTATATTATTGAAGTATATGTTACCGAGGTTGAATCTAATGTTTTTATGGAAGATTAAGTTTGTATGATTCACCCCCCCCTCTCATCTTGTTGGCTATTGGATCTGTACTTACATTTAGTATCAGAACTATCAGATACCCAAGAGAAGGAATCATTTGCCCACCTACTTAGTGGAATTGCATTGGTATCTGATACTTTCAAATTAGGCTAGGACACGTATCTTCGGTTGCTACAAAAGGCATACCCAGAAATCCTGAAGATGACTAAGCTCGAGTGACACTAACAATATTCTTTTATTCTTTCACTGGTCTTTGGCATTGATGTCAAAGGGGGAGTATGTACATATGTGAAAATATCAAGAAAATATTATCATATGGAGTATATGGAGTGTATTGCTTAAGGGAGCACACCGGTAGAAAATCCATTTTTCACATGAGTGTTGCCATCAATGCCAAAGGGGGAGATTGTTGGCAATTGACACTCATTGGATTCATTTTGTTGTCATTGATGGCAACAAGATTTGATGGAAGTCACAAACTGGAACTAGGAGGCATATACTGGCAGATACCAGCATTGGAAGCATTCAGGCCTAATCGACATCGGCACCAGCACTGGCATAAACACTTCAAGGAAGCCGACATCAAGGAAGATTTATTTAGTAAATAATTTTGTAATTATTGTCAAGGCTGAAGAGGGGAAAAAGGTAGAAGAGGAATGAAGGGACAAAAGGAGGTTAGAATGAAAATAAACCAAACAATGACACAATATGAATGCAAACAACCAACTTTATACCTTGTCTTTCACCTCTCGCTCGGATTGAGCTTGATGAAGTGGATGATGAAGATGCGCCCTTGATTCTCCACTTGATGTGCTCCTTGATGTGGATGTGGATGTGGATTGCTCTCCAAATGATCAACAAAATTATGTTTGGATTGGATTTGGATGATGAGGATGAATGAGATGAATTGGATTAGATGAGAGGATATCTGGGCATTATGAGGGTATGATAGGAAGAAGATAGAAGAGAAATGGGCAGCATGACAATGCATGAGAAGTGGATGATTTGTGAGGAGAATAGGCTCCAATTTATAGATTGGAGAAGGCCAATGGAGGGCCAAGATTGATTTGATCATGAAGGGTTGAGATTGATTTTAGATAGAAGGCATGGATCAAGGGTGCCTTGGGAAAATGAACAGGAATATAAAATTCCTTGGGAAAAAGGGGGGAGAAATTTGAATTTCAAACATGAGGAATTAAAATTTCCAAAGTAAGGATGCATTGAGGGATTCAAAGAAATTTGAATTTCTTTGAGAGGCTCAATGTTGATGTGACATGAGTGGGAATTAAAAATTGAGGGATAATGATAATCATGATTATGAGAGATTCTAGAAGGATTAATTAGGTTGATTGGGATTAGGAAAAGTGATTTGTAAGAATCACATGACTAGGTTAATTAATTATAATTAATGAACTGAGTGGGTTTAGAGGAAATAATTATTGGAGGGGACTTTAGAAGAATAGGGGAATAATTAATTTATTTGATAAATTAATTATTGGACAATAGTGATAGGATTAATTAAATTAGATTTAATTGATTCTGAGAGGAATAAGGATAACTCAATTAAATTAATTAATTATGTTGATAGGCTTAAATTAATTAAATATTGATTTAATTAATTTTAGGTGTCTATAGAGGCCGACATTGAATATCTTTTGTAAATACATTGTAAGACAACATAAGGCATATCATGTGTAATAGGTATATAAGTTAGTCTGCTAGGTCAATTTGATATATGAGGAGATAATGGTATTGTGATGGAATACAGATAGACATATAGGTATAACAGAACTGTGAGATGTGAAATATATGTAAGGACATCATTTTTGTATGCGAACATTACATCATGAAATGATATACAGATAGCTTGGAAATCATTCTTGGAGGAGAAGTAATACCGGTAATAGTTCAAGTTTGTGAACCGATACAGAGTAGAACCAGAACCGGAACTCTATCTGGCATAGCAGATGCATTCTTGAGTTCATTTTTAGTAACTTACTTTGGCAGAAAGCTTGTAGTCAATGAGGCTCTTTAGTGATGATCAGTATGCTCTAGGCAGTGTGCCTTCCTGCAAGTGCAAACCCCTATTTTATATAACATCTTTTCATATGGCTAGTGAACTGATATTGTGGGTCACAAATCCCACCGTGGTTTTTCCTCATTGATGTTTCCACATATAAATTTTGTGTGTTATTGTGTTCATTTATGTGGATGGTTTATTTGCTTCTTTTTATATGCTTATTATTTTACTAGTACATACATGCATGATTTAGAAAGTTAAAATTGTTGATTCCAGCAGAACAATGATTCACACCCCCCCCCTCTCACTATTCTCATATCCCAACACTTAGTCATAGGTACCGGATTGGATATTCATTCCGCATAATCAATAGGTCCAATGAAGCTCACATCCAGAAGCTTTTGGAGTTCTATTTTGACCAGTAATGCAATCCGTAGATGCATCTTTCTTAGCTTTTGTTTGTATGGTTTAATTCATAGCAGAAATGGTAAATGATGTAACGCCAATTATGGATCTAGGCTTGGAATATCCACATAGGACCAAGTGAAATTGATAGGAATTTGTTTAAAAACTGTATAAATTTGTCCTTTTCTTCCTGGTTTAATGATTTTGGTAAGTGGATATTATGTACAACTTCGCCTTTTGCTATATTGACTTCTTTAGTTTCTTCCATGAGTAATGTTGAATTCTCTTTTTCAAAAGGGAGGTTGTCTAACTCGCTCTTGCCATTGTGATCAGTTTGATCCATATCTTCTGTCATAGAGGCACTTGCCTCTCCAAAGTATGTTGTTCTATCTAGGTCTATAGCAAATCCTACCTTGTGATCACCTTGTGGAAACCCTTCTTTGACACCAAGGAATTCTGCAATAGCTTCATCATTCTCAAACCAATCTAGAGTTGGTTTTCCTTCTTGTCCCCAATAAATCAAATGTGAGTGTACAAGGGGTAATTCATTGCTCCCTTCTGATGTAAAAGATTTTGATAAAATTCATACCTAGTTATTTGAGTGACCTAATATATTTTCATCATCTATAGGCAATTTGTGATCCTTTATCATGTCTATTATTTGTGGGCTGGAATCATGATCAGATAGGAATTCATAGTCATGAGAATTTGTCTCACTTTCTACTTATGTTTCAACTTCTAAGGTTGTATCACTTATCTCCTCTTGTTCTTGCATCTGATTTTGTTGTAGATTTGTGGACCTCCTTTGTATGGGGGTCACCCTTCTTAAACCTGGTATAAGTTGTCGTAGTATTTCTTCGTCTAATTCATTGGGTGGAGCTTGAGTTGTTTCCATTGGAAAAAGTATTGACAACAACCAAGGATTAGGCTCATTTACTGGTGCTAAGCCTGTGTCTATTACCATATTGGCTTATGTGGATGTTTCAGATACTGTATTGGTGGGTGACTCAGTGCTAGGTTCTTGTAGAAGTTGTCTCATATCTTCACCATCTGATTCCATAATAGGAGATGTTGGTTCTTTCTTGCTTGTCTAAGATGAAGAGGGAAATACTCATGTTGACAACTGACTTTGAGATATGTACTCTGACGGTAGCCTTGGTTTGTTCATTATATCTAGTGCACGTTGTCTTGCTTCCATTATATTTGGTACATGTTTATATCCTAACCATTGTTTCTTTGGATTTTCATTTGTTACAATAGGTTCTAATATTCCTTACTTTTGCAATCCCAATCTCTTGGTACCATCATACCCATGTTTTTGTAGCATCTTGAATTCGTTGCCATATTGATCTAAAGGTAACCTAGGTATTGTCATGTCATATTCTTCTCTATATATCCAGTGATTTACATCTTCATTTAGAGATTCTTCTTGTAAATCTCCCCACCTAATGAAAGAACATGCATCTGAGTATCTGACTATTTCTTTTCCTTTGTCTTGTTTCATTACTATGTTTTGAGGCTTCCCAAAATAACTAGGAGAAAGAGATAAATGCTTTCCATTTGAGGTACTTGAAATAGAGAATTCCCCACAACCAACATCCTTAATCTGCAAAGAAGATGTTATAGGTGCATTCTTTTGTATTTTTGTGATCGTTTAGTGACTCCATTTGTGTAGTGAGGGGTGTTGCTTGATTAATGGGTACCTGGTTATCTACATTTGCCTTAAAGTGATTACAGTGTTGGAATGGATTTGGATCACCCTTTATGGTGATTTCAATGCCATTGTACATGCATTTAACACATTGATGAAATATCGATGGTACAACTTGCATGGTATGAATCCATGGGTGGCCCAATAACATGTTGTCCCTAGTTCTTTGTCCAACACTTGGAAAGTAACCTCTATTTTTATTTGCACTGGTAGCGTAACTATACCTTTTGAAGGATGCTCTTCATCATCATATGCTTTGATGTTTATTCTAATTTGAAGGATCAATGTGAGGCTCAGAAAATCCCAATGCCTTAACTAACTTTAATGTACAGATGTTGAGACCAACTCCTCCATATATAAGTACTCTTTTGATTCTTCTCTTAGGTATGTAAGCTTCTAGATGTAGCGGGTCATTATGGAGAAGTCTATCACTTGGAATATCTTGTTATATGAATATAGTATGGGTACCATTAGCCAAATTCCCCACCATGGATTGGAACGGATTTTCATCTATATCTCTGTCAACTACTGAATCTTGAAGTGCTTTTTCCAGGATAGCTTTATGAGTTGGTGATATATGCAATAGTTCAAAGAGTGATATCTATGTCAGGGTTTTCTTGAGCTGCTCAACAACATTATAGGTCCCTACTGCTAGTGGTGGGTTTGATGGTACTCCTTGTAAAGTTACTTTAGATCTTTGAGTAACTATTGCATAGTCTTTGTCTCTAGGAGTTATTGTGATCATAGCCATGATATCATCTCTTGTGAGGGAACTGTCTGTAACATATGTTGTGTTATTAGGGTTCATTTTATATCCCTTCCTATAGTAATTATGTGAACGTTTGACATCCATGATATGTGCTATAAGTTCATCTTCAAACCATCCCAAATGAAATAGTTCTTCATGCCCCTAGTCCATAAGACAAAGATTCTTGTCTTCATCATATTTTGGTGCTTTTGACAGCATGCAAATTTGGCTATCATAGTTGTATGTCTCTTGATATTGCTCATCATTATCAAGTGCTTCTTGTGAATCATCATTTACTACATCCCCCGAGCTAATGACATGAATAGTATATTCATATGAGACTTTTGTGTAGTTAGCTGTATTGTCTTGTGTTCCCGATGTAGATGCCTTCCCTTTATCATGTTTGACAAATGGATCCTTAAATATGGTATGATTCATGTTTGGTGAAGTTTTGTTGGTGTCAATTGTGAAGTCACCTTGATCGATCATGTCTTGGATTAAGTTTTTCAATTTATAGAAACTTGTCATTTTGTGACCTTTAGTACGATGATATTCATAGAAATCACTATCATTAGACCATGTAGGTTTGAAAGGACCTGGTTCATATACTCTTACTTCTAGCAAAGTGGTCATGTTTGTCTGTATCAAATTTTTTAACGTTGATTCAATAGGTTCCCCTAGAGGTGTGTAATTCCTTTTTGGAGCACTTACCCTTGGGAATTCATGTTCATAGTTTGCATAGCATTTACATTGGTCGATATAGTGTTATTATTTGTATGTGGACTAAATGATTGAGTTGGACCTTGTAAAGACAAAATCGGTTGAGTTTTGTTCACTGTACGGGCGTCTACAACACCATTGTTGGTCACATTTTTGTTTTTCGACCAAAATTTGGATTTATTATTGTTGTTTTTATTGCCATATTTTATGAGACCTTGTTCTACTAGTCCTTTCTCACACTTTAAGGATTTTTCAGTGATTTGTTTAAATGTGGTTAAACATTGCATTTGTATTGGGTACTTGATTTTAGGGATTAAGTTTTTTGTGAACATGTCAACTTGCTCCGTTTCAGGAATAATAGTCTTGCATCTCCTATATAGAGCTCTTCATCTTTGTATGAAGGACATGAATGTTTCATTCTCATATTGTTTAGCAGCACACAAGTCCATCAAAGTGACTGGGGTTTCAATGTTATGTCAGAAGTTAGTAAAGAAATGTTCAACTAATTCACCTCATGATGTGATAGTTGGTGGTAGATGTGAAAACCACTCCAAGGCTGAGCCTCCCAGACTTTTAGGAAATAATCTCATTAGATAAGTGTCTTCAGTTACAACCTCTATACATGTCGTAAAAAAATCTTTGATGTGATCTCTAGGATCACCTTTCCCTCAGTATCTATCAAATTTTGGTGTTTCAAAATGTGGTGGGAAAGGCGAAATGTATAATGTGTGATAAAAAGGATAAGGATGTAAGTCCTACATTGTGTAGCTCTTTTTATTGTTACTAGTTTGCATAGTTGTCATATGTTGTTGTAGATTTTGTACTTGTTGGGACATAATATCTGTTTGAGTCAAGTGTACACTTTGCGCATGTATATTTCCCACAAAAGGATTTGTGGTAGAATAACTAGGAGGTTGTTGAAAGGTACTATAATTATAATTCTATGTGTTATGGGTTCCACTAGGTACTATGAAATAAGTGACATGTGAACCCATATTTGACTGGGTTGTATTCATTGTATTAGTGAAACCTGGGTTTGTATTCTGATGACTGTATGTAGATCCTATGGAATAGGAAACCAGAGGTTGAGTCACACTTGTTGTATGAGGAACTTGTATTTGAATAGGTGTTGAGACACTTGACATTATTGGTATTGTATGATAGGCTAGGATAGCCTGTGTTGGTGCACTAACATTTATTGTTGAGGATGATGCACTTGATTGAGAAGTCGTGTTTGAAATGACATTTGTGTGTATAGATGATGTTGGTGCATTCTGAGGAAAACTTGAGGTCATCACTTGCGTTTGTGTCAAATGTGGTATTTGATTACTATTTGGACCTAAATTATTTCCTAGTGGTAAGATTGTTGTGATATCAAAATCTTCAGGTAATTTGGCCCCATTTGGTAATAACAAGAGATATTTGTCCCTATCATTATGTATAAGAGTGTCTAAGACCATAAGGACATGTGGGTCCTATTGAGCTGATTCAATCTCTTCACATATTAAATTTTGTTGTAACTCATGTATTGTGGGCATTGCCTGAGGATTGGATTGTTGACTACTTGATATGTCCATGTTCCAAGTTGGATTTACTAACAAGTCATTGTTTGGGTCCATCTTACTTTTTGCCTTTTGTGACCTTATGACAGGCATTTAAGACTTCTATATGAGGATGGTTTAGAACCTAATGCAAGATGAAAATAATGTAAGATTCTAGACCTAAATATGGAATGTGCAACACTAGACCAGACTCTCTATTGAGGATTTTGACGTGAGACTTGTTGAGTATTTTGAGAGTTTTGCAATGAAAGTTTTTCAAGTTGTCTTAGAAGTTCTGCAACAATTTCTCTATCAATTCTACGGGCAATTTTATACTCTCTATTTAGCTTGTACTTGACTCCTATATAATGAGGCGTGTTTCTCTTTAATTTCCAGGATAAGTTACCTAAACCATTAATGATTTCTCATTGACCTCCATTTGGATCTAGATTAGGTTGCTCGAAAGGGAGAAAACCATCACCTGGGAGACCCATTAAGATGCATGCTATGACTTTCTAGGATGATTATGCAAATGATGACGAATTAAGATAGATGAATATGAAATTTAACAAGGACCAGATCTAAGGACATATATGAGGACAATAATAAGGACGTAAATCAGGACTATGCAACTTATATGAGGATGATAATGAGGACGTAAATGAGGACTTATGCAACTTCTAAGGACGATAATAAGGATGTAAATGAGGACTATGAAACCTCTAAGGATGATAATAAGGATGTGAATAAGGACGTAAATGAGGACCATGCAACTTCTAAGGACGATAATAAGGATGTAAATGAGGACTATGCAAGGACTGCCTATGGTCACAAGTAGTAAAATTTTGAGTTTGTAGGACTGTCTGATGTTTCAAGATGAACTTTGTTTCCAGTAATTCTGTGTGTAGGAAAAGTTTGTTGTTTTTCAAATCTAAGAACAGTTGTTTGAAGATAGGTATAGCTGACTGAACTATGTTCTGACCAACTCTGAGAATTCAAAGATACGTAAGATAGGCCTGAAATAGCCCAAATATTGACTCGATACTGGTCTGGTACAACGATACATATAAAAGAATAGAATACAATCTTAGATTAAAAAGTGGACATCATTCATTGAGGCCCCCACAAAAAAATACCGAAACAAGACAAATAGATAGAGAGTCTGGAAGCACTGGTTCCACTCTACGATACACACTTCTCAGGCATGCCAGTCTCTTTTACCCCGAAGATCCGAAGATCTTATCATTGAGGGATTTATATCTCATGATGCAAGGTACATGAGGGGTATCTATGGGGTACGATCCGCACTCCTGGAATCATTGATTGTAGGATTTGGACTACTAAGTTGGTTCTTATTGTAAACTTTTGAGGAGTCCCGATCCAATGACGGATTCTCAGAGCAAGACATTTAAGAGTTTAGTTGAGCTTATCGGTGTAGGGAAGGCTCCCACATACGTCGAATTCACTCAACACTCTAACCGCTTGACTAGTATATTTATATAGCGGCTCAAAAAACCCGCTTGAGAGTACGCTGGGAGAGATGATATCCCCAGAGCATCCCAATTCGAAGTACCTTTGTGAGGTGATGAAATCCCTAGTCAAAGATACCCCTCACTACTAAAATGAAAAAAATGGGTGTTGTTAACACCTTCTCCCTTTCTCCCAAGACCCCGAAGGCGGGTGGAAAGGTAGTTGATGAAACAGTAGGTCCACCCCAAACATGATAAAAAGTTATTTCTCTTAAATAAAATGAAGTGTGAGTTATTCTATTGATAAGCCTGATTCACTTTCATTTTAAAACCCAAGGTTTAGGTGTGAGATACACATGTGCATGTCAATTTTAACCAGGTTTATTTTAAGCCCAAAACTGAAGTGTGATAACATGCATGTCCATTTTAACCAGGTTTATTTTAAGCCCAAAACTGAAGTGTGATAGCATGAGTGTTTATGATTCAGTAATAATCTGATCCTCTCTGTAAATTCACCACATGCTGCAAACAAATAATTAATAACCCAAGAAAATCCACATAAAACAGAAGATTAACAATAAAAAAAATGAATGCGCAATGATACTCGAGCGATTGTGTGATCCTGTATGACCAATTGAGTAATTCTGACAAAGTGATTGCGTAATTCTGACAGAATGATTGCGTGATTCTGATAGAACGATTGCATAATTTTGTCTAGGCGAATGCGTGATACACAGACAGACCAAAAAAAAAAAAAAAAGGCTAATTCTAATCTAGAACCTGCAAAACAGATTGTGATGCCCTAGAAAGATCTCTCATCATCCACTCTGTGTTAAGAAAATCATATTTTACTCTATACGAGAGAAATAGGCTGTTGTATTTGTCAATGGTTGGTTGGTCCTCTAGATCTCCTATCTTCTTTTCTGCCTTTAGGATTTGCTTATAGCGTCTGGCTTGTCTTTTTTGTTCCTTCGTCTTCCTGGCACTTGAAATTCTGAATTGTACCTTATGTGCCATAAGATGTCATAATTAAAGCATGCAATAAATATAAACCATATTCAGATTTAACAAGTTTATTACGGAAACTAGATAGAACAAAGTGCAGATAATGAGAAAAATAAGAAAAAAGAATGCATAAACCAACTAATGAATGTGTAACAGGATATGATCGATTGCGTGACAGTATCTAGACTATTGTGTGATTCTATAAACGCGATTGTGTGATCTTGTCTAT
Source organism: Cryptomeria japonica (assembly GCF_030272615.1). NCBI lineage: Eukaryota > Viridiplantae > Streptophyta > Pinopsida > Cupressales > Cupressaceae > Cryptomeria > Cryptomeria japonica. Next base: position 264,913,124 of record NC_081405.1, on the reverse strand, counting down.
GCGATTGCATGATTCTATAAACGCAATTGCGTGATTCTAACTCTGTTATGCAATCCATACAACCAGCAAAAAAATGAGTAAAATACGTACGATCTGCAAAATCACACAAAAAACAGAGAAGGTTAAGTTATTGTTAGTTCACGTTGGGTTCACCAAAATGTTGTATGCTAAAATTCAGAATGTAATCAACTAAAAATAAGGGAAATCACGATTCCCTATCCTAATAGAATTCAAACAAACTCAATGAAATGATACAAAAAAATAATAGGAATATAAATATTCAATCAATTCTCCCTATCCCATGATCGCATGCAGCTTTTGTTGTTCTTCTCTTCTTTGTGGTATGGTGGCTCTTAGATATTGCACTGGCAACTTGCAAATGACACAAAGATTTGTAGTTCGCAATTTTTGAAAATGGAGATTGAATGCTCAATTTATAGATTATTGGAGAGGATTGATTGAGAGGTGGAATAGATTGATCAAGAGGCGGAACTCAGGCGAGCTCACATGCTAATTGATAGTTGAATTGCTAATTTGGAGGTGAAACTCAATTGATTGTATAGATTAATGAGTTAACTGATTGAAAATAAAGATGATTGAAACATGGAAAAGGATGATTGGAGGATAATTAAGAAATGACAAAGAAAGCTTTATTTAGAAAAAGATAACTAGAAGATAGAAAAAGAATGATTGGAGAGAATTAAAGAAATGATGCATTTAATCAATTAATTGAAATAATCATTTAAAATAGATTGAATACTTAACTGATTGAAAACTTCTTGGAAAAAAGCAAAGTGGAAGATAAAAATAGAGATTGAAAAGATAATGATTTAATTAATCAATTTAGCATGTGCTTGCACTTTGACTTTGATTTTCAATTTAATCTTTGCATGAGAATTAATTCAAATATTGAATTTAATTTAATTCAATTTGTTATTTGAATATATTTAGAACTTGACTTTAATTTTCAATTTGATTTTTGAAAATCATGCACATGTATTAGAAATTAGAAGAATATGAATTTGAATTTGAATTAGAAGAATTAATTAGCTAATTAAATGAAATTAAAATTTGGGGATTAGGAATTTGAATTAGAGGAAATAATTAGTTAATTAAATAATTTCAAGAAACTATTTAATTATTTAGAAATTGAACTTAATTAAATAATAAAGGTTATTTAAATTAAAGGGTTTAAAATCACAATTAATTAAATAATTAATATTTAATTGACATTTGGAAAAGGGTTGAATGATTAATTGAATAGAGATAGAAATTGAAAATGATTTTATTTAAATAATAAAAAATTATTTAAATTTAAGGATTAATAATCACAATTAATTAAATAATAAATATTTAATTAACATTAGAAAATGGTTTAAATGATTAAATGAAGATATAATTGAAATTGGAATAATTAGTAAGATGATGAGGAAATATGCAATTAGAAGAATAAGATTAATTAACTTAATTAAATAATTAAAAAATTATTTAACTAATTTAGACGAATAATTAGTACATGATTAATGAGACATTTTTAGGTGTCTACATTTGCCCCTCTTTGAGACAATGTTGGAATGACATTGTTTTAAAGAAAATTAAAAAAGATTCTACCCTAGTATGCCCCGACGATGCTTAGGGTGTAATTCCCCCTCAAGAGATTGTTTGTGCATTGAAGGCATGAATGTTCTCTCGAAAGAAGAAGAATTTTAGATAGAAGAATAGTTAGTTGATTAGAGATAGAGATAAGTGATGTGAAGATGATATTGAGATAGAATATGAGAGATTGAACCTTAGAATGAAATAGAATAATGTTAGATGATAGAAAATGATTTAGAAAGAGATGATGAGAAAAGAATCAACAAACTAGCAATAAGCAAATGAGATGAAATGAGAATGATTGATTCATGAACCTATGTCATTATTTATTGTGCAATATATATTCATCACTGAGCCTTATTGTCCAACAATGGATCTTAGCACATCAGGGTATAAGGAACCACGATGTAAAGATATCCCATTGAAGAAACAAACACGTAGCAGATAAGGAGTGAACCCTCCATTCTGAGAATAATGCCAGGGGTCGAGGTATGTGGGATAGTCACAAGCATAACTATCCTTGACTTTTACATAGGATATTTTCCAAATGAACGTACCAACACAAACACCCACTGGAACTATAACCCCAAAACTTCATTGGATCACACCACAAACAACATCACAGCTTCTTTGGTCACTTGTGGACATCCTTGAGTAGCATTGGAACATGACCTATAGCCAAATGATAAAAGATAAAAACTAACTAGGACAAAATCCAACAGCCATACTGATCTGTTTCTTCATTTTGATTGTTTGATGTGATAGTTGATAATGTATGATATCATAAAGTTGCGGACCCCGTTTAAGACTAACCTGTCTGATTTCGAGTGTATCCTCTTCTATTTCAGACAAGATAATGATCACTTGATATGGATATATTATGATTGATAAGACAATTTGATTAGGTGATTATAGATGTTTGACTCGCATATTTGTTAACTTCGTGCAAAGCATTTGTTGGATATCTGCTAGGGTATTTGTTTCTTGTGAGACATTTTCTTGCAATTTTTTTGATTGATTTTTTTGGGGATTGATTTTGTGGATCGATATTTGAATGTTTTTGGATTTTATGTTTTTTCAATGTTTTTGGAATTTTCAGGACTTTTTATGATTTTTTATGATTTTTTCAGGACTTTAGATGATTTTTAGGATTTTTTTAGTTATGCCCCTAGTGTGCAGACCTATTTGAGATGACGATATGCAGAATGCATGTGGAGACAATGAATTTTTGACATGACCTACATTAATGCAATATGCATGATGAAGATGCATTTTCTATTCGACCAAGGATGACTGTGTTTGTTTAGCATTTCCTAGTACACCAATTGAATTGGAGGTACAAAACATTTCATAGATAAGTGGTCAATTGATCCATAAGGTCCCATGGAACATCAAAATTAACACACTTAATGACTAGGATTTACAAATGGAGACGCGGAAAACTTCCCCATTGGTTCTCAAAACTTTGATCTTCTTTTGCCCATGTGTGTGCAAATGAGTTCATTCCCACTCTTTTGTTCACTAAAGATCCTTAGCATCCTATATGACTAGCTACATGAATTATTCTAACTTCAAAAGCATCTCGAATAGAGCCTCGCTGCTAGCAAGTTTTTTATAGCTCTGACAAGGTTATAGACTATAATATCTCAAGTATTGCTCCATTGCTAGCAAGCATTTATAGCCTTGATGGAGTTACTCGCATGTTCCCATAGTCAATTTTTTTGTCATACTTTGCATGCGTGATATTTTAGTTATATATAATTGCTCTTTTGCCTTGATATGTTATATTTTTCACTAGTCATATGGTCAACTAGGTGTCTCAAATGAATTTAGAGATTTTGTTAATGTGTTTGAGATATAGAAATTGATAGATTTTGGGTTAACATGTCTCAAATAGTGAAATCACTACCCAACCATACGTAAAGCATCGTCATAGGGTAATGTTGAAAATGAATGACCTTAGGATCTCAAAGACTTCATGTTCGAATATATAAGAAAGGAGATGACCCTTATTTATCTTGAATGCAAACAAATGAAAAACTTGGACAATAGTCTTGTTTTATTGATGCTGCTATATGTAAATGCAGAACTTTTGTGAATGTGATGCATTTGAAAAGGAAACTACATGTGATGTCATTCTTTGAAAAAAATGAGATGCAATGTAGAAAGAAAACCTAAACTAACCCAACCCTTAGTGTGTGAGCTTGAATTTCATCCTTAGAATGTTACCTGTAATAAGTTAGTTTCACAAAATATAATGGAAATGCATACAGGAAATCCAAAATCCACCAATGAAACTACATGAAATATATACCAAAATAAATCATTATTTTACCTTCATGGCTTATGTCTCATTGTGTCCTAACTCCATTGTTCCTGGTTGCAGATGGTGTGCTCTTAGACAATGCACTATTGGCTTCCAAGATGGCATATGAAGAATGGAGGATGCATATGATTGATTGAAAAATATTTTTGAAGACTCACTTGAAGATTCTTGAAGATTTTTCTTTCACCTGAAGCTCTTGGTTTTATAGACCTTGAGAGGATAAGATGATGTGGCTCAGATCAATGGTCATGATCAAATCTGCAAATTTGAATGGCTGTGAGAAAAGGTGAAGGTTGAGAGAAAGGGGGAAGGAGAAGACAAGTGTCACTCATCTCACCTTGACTGGGTTGCTGACTGAGAGAATCTAGGGATGGTTGGAGGAAATTTAGGCATGGTAGGACAAGTGGACTCAAGTCCTTCCTAAGATGTAGGGGGTGTTGGAGAGAATATAGGAAATGGTTATGAAATATGTGTACGTACACAATTTCATTAATTTTGGAGGTTGGAGATAAATGATGAATTAATATTTAAGAAATATTAATTTCCTTAGCCACATGTTTGATGAGTTGGCAAAGGGAATATGAAGTGGAGATGGAGGGTGAGTTGGAAAAGGGATTAAATAATTTAAGAATTATTTAATATTTGAGACTATAGGATAGGAGAATAACCATTAAATATTGGATATTTAATTGATTGGAGAAGATAATTAAATATTAGATATTTAATTAACTTGGTTAGAGGAATAATTAAATATTAGATATTTAATTAATTAGAGGAATAAGATAATGAATTAATTAATAAAATATTAATTAATAGAAAGATATGAAAATGAATTAAATTAATTAATCTTTTCGAATTAACTATTTAATAGAAGAATAAATATTAAATAAATATAAAATATTTATTTAATTGCTCATAGCCAATTTTTAGGTGTATACATTTTGCCCCTCTTTGAAATGATGTCGAGACAACATTGTTTCAAAGATTAAATCAAGTCTCGATAATGCCTGATAGAAATTGAAAATCCAGATTGTGTGCTCCCTCAGGAGATTGATCATGAAATTGTCGAAAATTTTAGTGTGAATGATTAATCTCGTGATAATGTGATAAGAAATTTAGTCAATTAAATTCATTTGTAAAAAACAAATTAAATTGCCCCATTGTTGAAATTAATTACTCTTGAAATAGTAAATATAAAATTAACCAAGGCTAATTTTAACTTCATTGTTATCCTTGTCAGTTTTTGGAGAGAATATTCTTGCTGAGGTGGCCAAAATGGTGATTCCAGTGGAGTGTCATCGATTTGAGCGAGTTCGACGATATCAGCGGCTAGCCGAGTATGGGTATCCGGTATGTATCTTATCCCGAGCTTTGTTTTCAAGTTTTCGTTCAAAATTTCATGTTTTAGGCACTCTTTTTTGAATTTTTGAAAATTTTGATTTTTTCAATTTTTAGATTAGCGCATTTGTAATTTAGTTTAGCGCATATGCAATTTTGGTTAGCGCAAATGCTTGATTTAGCGCTTTTGCTTTGTATGTTAGCACAAATGCATAGATTGTTAGCGCTTTTGTGTGTTTTAGCACGTTTGTTTGATTTGTTAGCGCAAATGCATGAAATGGTAGCGCTTTTGCATAGAATAGCGCATATGCATTGTTGTTTAGCGTAGATGCTTGAAAAGATAGCGCTTTTGTTTATAATAGTGCATATGCATCGTTGTTTAGTGCATATGCTTGATAGGACAACACTTTTGTTCAAAGTTGGTATTTTTTATAAGTGCGAAGGTTTAAAATCACTTTTGATGATTAGATTTAACATGTGTAATACACAATGTGGATGAAATAGAGTTTTGATTGAGTGATTGCATGATTGATAGATAGTTTTGATTATTTGATCGAGTAGCTTGAGTGATAAATTAGATTATTGAGTAGCTGTGATTAGCTTGATTGATAGATTTGATGATTGATTAGCTTTGTTTAGCTTGATTGAGTAGCTCTAAGAAACCGATTTAGTTTCTGATGCAAGAGCTTAGCAGAGTTTTTGATCAAACTCAGTGATTGATAATAAACCATGGTTGATAGGTTTAAAATGATTTGATAGCTTAAGTTGCTTCAATTTGATTTGATTGATTGATTTGATTGGTCGATAGCTTGATTTGATTGATTTATTGATGATTGAGTCAGTTTGATTTGATTGATTGGTTGATAGCTTTGATTAGCTTGATTGAGTAGATTTGATGATTGAGTCAGTTTGATTTGATTGTTTGGTTTCTCTAGAAAAATAGGAGAAACTTGATGTTCTCCAGTGTCGGGAGAAATTACCGGCCATACGTCATTTAGTTCTAGAGTTGTCCCTGGCTGAGATTAGACACATAGATGCTTGTGGTTTACATCATTCATTGTTTATGCCAAAGATTACGCATAATAGAGGTTTGTTGACTGCATTAGCTGAGAGATGGCATAGTGAGCATAACACTTTCCACCTACCGATGGGTGAGATTAGTGTTACCCTAGAGGATGTCTACAGGATTCTGCATATCTCGGTGACTGGGGAGCTAGTGCAGTACGATTATTAGGATCGCATTGGGACCAAGGCTTGCAGAGTCATTTTTGCTGGTGAGAGCATCAGTAGAGGATAGATCCGATGGGTAGACATGGTGATGCACTATGAGACTCTTCCTGTTATTCTTGCTGGTTTGATTGGTGGATTTATATGTCCTGATAGGTGATCTCGAGGTTTATCGGTTGGATGGGGTGAGGTTCTACTGAGTATGATGCAACATCGTACACGATATGCTTGGGGTGTTTGTATGCTAGCACATTTATATCATGATCTACACCGGGTTGTGTATGATGAGAGTGCTAGTTTATCGACAGGATGTACTTTATTACAGATCTGGTGCTGGGAGCACATTGTTGTTACTCGACCTATCCATCACAGAGTTCATGGAGAGAGGCAGCCATATGTTTATTTTTATGTAGGTATCATTAGTCAGCCCAAGCTGGGTAAGATGGAGTATTGGCATTGGGTTCTTGATTCTTTAGATAGTATTATTTGGAGACAATATGTTGATTGTGAGCCATGGATGGATGATGCACAGACATTACCATTTATCATGTAGAGTAGATATCTCATTGGTCATACACCCTTCATTGTTGAGTGATAGTTGATTGGTCAGATTTTGAGACAGTTTGGTATCATTCAGCCTATGCCTACTGGTGTGACAATTTATGCTCGATGATACAGAGATAGGCGAGATTGGGGACCATTTTTGTCATTTGAGATTGCTCGTGCAGAGTTTGTTGCTACTCCGAGAGTGGCTTACGATATGAGATTACACATTCTTGATCCTGGGGTTACTGTAGAGTATGCTCAGTATTTTTTAGCTCATCCATTTCCTTAGATTACGGATCCAACAGATCCTCCTCCTAGATCAAGAGATGATGATGATGATTTAGATGATCCTGTTAGTAGGAGACAGAGACGTAGATGAGAGCTTAGAGCTACACATGAGGCTGGGAGAGGTGGAGATGATGGTGGGGATGGAGGTGGTGGTGGTGGTGGTGGTGGACCTGGATGGAGAGGATGTCGATTGAGAGTCCGTGGAGGACCATTTGGACCGGCTGGCAGGATTGATAGACCTCATCCTATGGGTGGGAGAGATGGTGGATGGATTGGGAGGGATACTAGCAGGGTAGGGATGAGATCACCTAGAGGATTACCATTGAGAGGGGGCAAGGTGACTAGATTGGATGGGGGTTATGGTAGAGGTATTGATTTTGGACTGATTCAGCCAGATCCTAGAGTTATTGCAGCTCATGGTGGTGATGATGAGGATCCCGAGGATCATATTCCCTTGATTAGATGATGGGTTCAGAGAGTTACTCGAACTGAGGTTCCAGCAGTTGGACAGGTTGGTGGTGAGGGGATTGGGATTCATGCACCACAATAGGATCAACTAGAGCAGGTTGCACCAGTGCAGGATATGCAAGATGTAGTTATATCAGAGCATGATACTATTGACAGTCTGAGAGCACAGATACATACTCTTATGACTGAGAGAGACACAGTTGTTAGGAGATAGCAGGATACTCAGGGTCTTCTAGATCATATTCAGCATGTTAGATCAGGTACTCTCTCAGCGGACACTGTTAGAGCATTATTTTGAGCCAGGAAGGAGACTTCCTACTGGCGATGATGATATGAGGAGGCAGTTGTAGAGAGCTAGAGAGCAGGTAATTATCAGACCACCGTGTTGATGGACACTAGCAATGGAGGGGTCATGGGACCTCCTTAGAGGCGTGGTGAGCATGGAAGATAGGCATATGGAGGATCTTCTCGCCCACAGCCACAGAGACAGACAAATTCAGGTGGTAGTGGTACAGGACATCCGTGACTTGATTTGGAGCATTTGTATTGTTTATTTGATATCATTGTATACTTGGAATTTTATTGTTTTATGATGATTTATATGCAGACATGGATTCTATATGATGATGCTTTTTATTATGAATGTTAGTTTATTTGATGATGTTCTATATGCTTATATGATTTGATTTTATGTATGCTTAGATGCTTGGATTAGATGGATGCAATGAGTAGATGGATAATGATATGATGATAATGACTTATATGATGCAATGATAAATGTTTTTTCTTTGATTTTGATGATTTTGGATGCAAATGAAAATTATTACTTAACTGATGCAAATGCAAATGATCTATATAAAAATGCAAATGAATGATTGATTAATGTTTATGATGATGTACATACAAATGATCTATATGAAATGTTTCTTTTGAAATTTTTATGCATGCAACTAAATGATAAATGGAATGATAATGCAAATAATAATGATACATTATATGGTTAATGAAATGCACTTAATTGAATGCACTTAATATAATTATAAAATGCTACTAAAATGAAATGAATAATGATTAAAAATGAATGCACCTACAATGATTAAATGCAAATTATTTTTATTTGTCCAAGTATACTCAATCTTTATTTATGACCGTTGATCTGCTAATGAAATGATATGCTTATAATGTAGTTGACAAATGAATGCTTATAATGCAAATGAATAATGAGCTAATGAAATGATCTAACTAAAATTTATACTGCGATTCTTCATATGCTATCTTGTAATAGTGCTTGATTTCATCATTGAGCTTTAAAATGTTGTAAGAAAATACAAGCAACTTGACATAATGATTCAAGATGACCTGAGTAATTCTTACATGGATTTTGATATAGCAAGTTAATACAAGCAAATTGATATAATGAATCAAGTTGACCTGAGTATTGCTTGCAGAACAGACAAGGAGTATCTCCTTTCATGCATGACTTGGAACGTCCTCCTTGATCTTTTGCCGATCATATCCTGAGACAAGATCATACCGTAGTAAGAGATAAACCACAGACAACAATCAAAGAAAATAATCATGCCCCATCATAGCTCCTCCAAGCATGGACATCCTTGAGTCGCATAGAGTACATGATTAGTAAAAATCAAGATATAAACACTGAAATCTTGTATGTCATTCACATGTTTCTTATGGTCATTAACTGATATAATCATCTTGATGAATGATATTTGATAATCCTTTATAGCTTGCAGGTTGATTCTTCATTTTCTAAGTTTAACGATTCAGTTGTTGATGAGATGCCTTGATTGATTTGTCGCTTTTTTGCTTGTTATCTAATTCAAAAACCCTAGATGTTTTTGGTTTTTTTTTGTAAGTTTTTTCGAATGTTTTTGGATTTTTAAGTTTTCAAAAGATCACCTTAGCAAAAGGAATTAGGATTTTGCCCCCAGTAGAAACAAAAATTTATTATGGATGTATGAATTGATCAAGATCCAAACCATGACATAATAGAAATACAAATTGATAGATACTGATAAAATCTAAGACAGTGACTATGACAAGTATGTCAAAAGGTTATAATTGTTGATAAGTTGCATATTTCTTGCTAAATGGTTCAGAGCAATGGATGTGAAAGATGGAATGGATAAGCTAAGATAGATGGAAGTGATAAATGCGAGAGGATGGAGTGGATAGGTGCGAAAAGTGATCTCATGGATGGAGGAACTCACTTTTTAGATAGTACCTATTTACCAGGTTTTCACCATCTAAATTTATTACATTTTTGTTGTTTTATAATTTTTAGGGATTTTCTGCTTTTCTGATTTTTACTGATTTCTTCAGGACTTTATATGCCTTTTATTGATTTTTCCAAGACTTTATATCTCAAGCATAGAATTTCTTGAGATGGATAGAATTGATAGGTTCATCAAACCAATCACCTTCAGGGGTAGATAACTTGTATGCTCCTGATTCATATGTTGCTACTATGACAAAAGGTCCTAGCCAATTTGGTTCAAATTTTCCCTTCTTTTCTTGGTCTTGCTGATTTCTCAGATTCTCCCTTAGAACTATGTCTCCAATCTACAAAGTGCGCGGCTTGACTCTATGGTTATAGGTTCTTGCCATTCTTTGTTGGTATACTTTCAAATGGTCTGTTGCATTTTGGCGACGTTCCTGAATCAGTTCTAGTTCCTAGAGTCGAGAGACTCTTTGTTCTTCTTTTGGTATAAGACCATGCAAGGATACTTGTAGAGAAGGTATCTCTACTTCTATAGGTAATATAGCTTCTGATCCATAGACCAAACAATATGGAGTTGCCCCTGTTGGAGTGCAAACACTAGTTCGGTATGCCCAAAGAGCAGGATTTAGCTGAATGTGCCAGTCTTTTCTAGCTTCATTGACCGTTTTCTTCAAGATTTTCAAGATAGTTTTGTTTGATGCCTCAGCTTGACCATTACCTTGTGGATAATATGGAGTAGAGAACCTATGTTGGATATGAAATTTTTCACATAGCTCTTTTAAATCTTGATTTTTGAATGGTCTTCCATTATCAGTGATAATGGTCATAAGAACTCCATAGCGACAGATTATGTAATTCAAGATGAATGATGATATTTGTTTTCATGTCACTGTTGTTAAAGGCACTACTTCAATCCACTTACTAAAATATTCAGTAGCAACCAGAATGAATTTATGGCCGTTAGAGGATGAGGGATTGATCTTTCCTATCAAATCCAGGCCCCACTGTGAAAATGGCCATGATCCTGTCATAGGATATAACTCTTGTGCTGGTGCATGAATTAGATTTCCATGAATTTGACATTGTTTACACTTTTTAGCATAGGTGAATGAGTCTCTTTCCATGGTAGGCCAAAAGTAACCCATACGAATAAGTTTCTTAGCCAATGTTAAACCACTTTAGTGTGTACCACAAATACCCGCATGAATCTCATTAAGAACTCTCTCAAATTCATCTTTTTCAAGACATCTCAATAATGTACCATCTAGACCACGCCTATATAGGATATCAACAATAATGGTATAGCGAGAGGACTAATGGATAAAGTTTCTTTGTTGATTATGAGATAATTCCAAAGGAAGGATATGATCTTTTAAATATTGGTAGGTTTGACCGTATAAGGATTGATTGGTTCCTGGTATATGGCAAATTTGATAGGTATGCTGGGATTGAATGGTAGGGGTTAAGATATCTTCCACAAGAAACTCGTAACGTTGTTGATTCTCTTTATTTTGCAAGAGAGATTATATTGTAGCCATTGCATTTGCTACTTTATTTTCATTTCTGGGAATCTGGGTGAATGTGATTTCTTTAAAATATCCTTTAAATTCTTCCACTAGCTGTTTGTACGACATAAGCTTATCATCCTTTGTTTGATATTCATCATTTATTTGATAAATGACAAGTTGTGAATCACCATAGACATGTAGTTCTTTGACATTCCATTCAATGGCCATTTTGAGCCCTATAGCCAATGCTTCATACTCTGCAGTATTATTGGTGCATGGAAATCTCAGTCTATACGATTTCAGAATTGTATGTCCTTGAGGTGTGATAAAAAAGATTCCTGCACTTGATCCATATTGAGTATAAGAACTATCAAAGTACAATTCCCAAAACTTTGTACTTATTGTCAAGATATCTGCATCAGGAAATTCGATGTACAAAGGCATGTCATTTTGTAAAGGTGCATCAGCCAATTGATCAGCAATGACTTGTCCTTTGATGGCTTTCCGATCAACATATTCTATGTCGAATTCACTCAGTATCATAACCCATTTGGCTAGTCTCCTCGTTAATGTTGACTTGCTCAATAAATATTTGAGAGGATCTATCTTTGCTATTAGTTTTACAGAATGAATCAACATATAATGTCGTAGCTTCTGAGTTGCAAATACAACTGCTAGACATATCTTTTCAATTGATGAATAATTTAACTCATATCCAACAAGTGTTCTGCCGATTTAATAAACTGCTCTTTCTTTTCCTTCATCATCGTGCTGAGCTAGGAGAGCACCTAATGATACACTTGTTGCTGAGACATAGAGTAACAATGGTTTCCCTTTGGTTGGTGATATCAGTACTGGAGGACTCATAATATATTCTTTTATTTGAAAGAAATCTTCTTCACATGTTAGATCCCATTTGAATGAAACATTTTTATGTAGAAGATGGGTAAAGGGAAGACATCTATCGGCCAATTGGGAGACAAATCTCCTGATTGATTGCAACCTTCCTTGTAAAGATTGCAATTGACTTATGTTCTTAGGTGACTCCATCTCCATGATAGCTTTAACTTTTCCAGGATCTACTTCAATGCCACGAGCTGATATAATGTACCCAAGGAGATTTCCAAAGGTTACCCTGAATGCACATTTCTTTGGATTTAATCTCAATTGATATCTTTCCACCCTATCAAAAATCTTGTTTAAAATGTTCAAATGTTCTTTTCTTGTGTGAGATTTTGTGAGTATGTCATCAACATAATCTTCCATGAATATATGCATCATGTCATGAAAAATTGTCATCATAGCTCTTTGATATGTCGCTCTTGTATTCTTAAGCCCAAATGGCATAACATTCCAGCAGTATGTTCCCCATGCACAGGTGAAAGCTATCTTCTCTTGATCTTTAGGTGCGATTCTTATTTGATTATATCTTGAGAAGCCATCCATTAATGAAAACATCTCATGCCTTGCTGACAAGTCTACTATGATATCAATGTTTGGTGGCAGGAAATCATCTTTTGGACATGCTTTATTTAGATCTCTGAAATCTGTGCAGATTCTTATGCTCTTATCTAGTTTTGATACTGGTACAATACTTGAAACCCATTCTGGATAAGCAATTGGTCTTATGAATCCCACTTCTAATAATTTCTTGAGCTCAGTTTTGACAAGGAGAGCAATATGTGGGTGCATCTTTCTTAGCTTCTTCTTAACAGGTTTTTCTTTTAAATCCACATTAAGATGATGCATGATAAGATCTAGGTTAAGCCCTGGCATATCTGCATAAGACCAAGCATAATTTATTTGTCGTTGCTTAAAGAATTCCAAGTATTCTTTCCTCTCTTTTTCTGATAACGAGGCAGCAAAATGAAGTATTTTAGGATTGTTTGATGTATCAATGTTTACCGCTTCTGTTGGTTCTATCAGGATAGCAGATCTTTCTTGAAAACATGAAGGAAAAATGTCAAACTTTCCATCTTCTAACGCCTCAAGGAGGTTTTCATCATTAGATATGCCCTTTATTTTCTCTTTTGATTGACCTAATGTTGCCATGAAATAGTTTTCAACAATAAGTCTCTTTCCTTGTTTTATTTCACTTTTGCGACTGAAAAGTTTGGCATTCTACTAACTATGAGAAACATCACTTGATTCTGTAGTAGAAGATATCTTAGGTGGGATGGGTTCAATAGCGTCAAGGTACACAACTAAGTCATGATCATTGGAAAAGACATTTAGTTCGGGGTTGTCTAAATTATCCCAATCAATTAGTTCAAGATGAAGAAGGGGTAAATCATAATAACTATCATCATTAGGTGTTTCAACGTTCATGACATAATGATCATAATTTATCATAGAATAGGTATTGTCATAGATTGAATGTTTTTGAGGATTGTCTTTCTCAAGAATTTCTGAATTAGTCTTAACAAGATTAATATTAGCATTTTGTAGTTCACACTCAAGTGGTTCTTCAATTAATGTTTGTCCCTTAAATGAATGGATTGTATCAACACACATGTCTTTGGTATTGCAAATTTCTTCCTGATTGACTCCATTTGCAGTTTGGAGTTGATAGACTTGTGTACATGTTAAAGAGGATTCTTTTAATAGATTTTGTTTCCTTCCAAACTCAACTTCTTCTGGACTAATAGTTAATCCAACTTGACTATCTCTTATTTCTTCTATGGTTCTTGCATATCTGATTCTTGTTTGCACTTCTTGTGGCATTGTGTCATTGTTTTTGTCATTCTCTTTTCTTATTGCATATGCCTTTTTTCTCTTAATTCTGAGTTTCTCTTGTCTCCTTTCTAATTTTATCTTTTGTTCTGTAATAGACAAGTCTTCTTTTGTAATAGCTGCTTGATCTTCATTGTGTTCTTTACTTGATGTAGTAGATAAGGCATCTGGTCCCCATTCATACTCATTGGAATCTATTTCTGAATTTTGATCTAAGATTACTCTACTATACCATACTGGAATGTCGTATGGTGCAAAAAGTTCTTTGATTTCTGTCATTTCTATTTTTACTGCTTCTGGAATATTTTGTTCAGATTTTTCTTTTGTTTGTATTTCTAGGACTTGCTAAGAAGATTTTTCATTCCCTGGGATGATAATCTCCTCTTCTTTCTTTTCGTGTTCTTGCTCTTGTTGTTTATTGGTTATTGTTTCGGCCACTTAATGTAGCTTTTCTTGCCAATTTTCTTCTTTAGAAACTGATTTCTTTCTCCATTTTTGCTATTGATAATTATGTTGCTTTTGATTAGACTTCAGATATCCTAACCCAGATTTATCTTCTATGGATTGTGAATGTGGACAAATAGGTTCTGAAATACCTTGATGTTGCTTACCAATTGGTCCTTTCCCTTCATATCCCATCTTTTGCATGATTTCATATCCTTTGCCATATTGTTTTATGGGAATATTGACTTATGTTGCTGTTGCTATAGTTTTATCTTCATCCTTGTATAACCAATCAAGAATACTTTTGTCTTCATTTTCTTCTTTAAGAGTTCCAACACTAACAAATGTCCCTTTAAACATATGTTTTGATTTTCCTGATGATTTTGATTGAATATCTGTAGGTTTTCTATATGACTTAGGGGAAAGTGGAAAATTATTCAAAGAATACTTTCCCATTCCTTCATCATTTAACTTGAGCTTTTCTTCAAAAGTTTCCCATAATTTTGCTTGAATTTCCTTGGTAGGATATACTGATTCTCTGTTATGTGGAACTGTGGTATCTTGTGTTGGCTTCAAATTATTGCAATATTGACTGGAATCTGCAATTATGGTGATTTCTTTTCCTTCATGAGGAAATTTTACACATTGATGGTATGTAGAAGGAACTGCTTGCATCTTGTGAATCCATGGTCTTCCTAGAAGAATGTTGTAGGAGAGATTCAAATCTAAAACTTGACACAATGTATCCTTTTCCACAGGTCCTATCCTTATTGGTAGCATAACAGTTCCTTTAGAAGACCGTTATGCTTCATCGTAAGCCTTGATGGTTATTTTATTTTTCGAGTCTACTGCATTCTCTGAATATCCCAAAGCTTTTATCAAACTTAATGCACAAATATTTAAACCAACTCCTCCATCTATGAGTACACGTTTGACACGAGTTTTATTAATGGAGACTTCAACATGTAAAGGAGCATTGTGAGGATGTTGTAAGGATGCATCATCATTTTCAGAAAATGATAAGCAATGAGGAGCTATAAGATGTCCTACCATGTTTTGGAACTGATCTACATCTAAATCTTTTGAAACCATTGTTTCCACTAATGCTTTCTCCAAAATTTCTTTATGCATAGGTGAAATTTTGAGAAGTTCTAGAATTGATATTTGAGCGGGTATTCATTGTAATTGCTCTACTAAATTGTATTGTTGTGATGTAGACATTGGGTCTTTTGCTATACCTGGAAAGGTTACCTTTGCTTTGCTTCTTGTGATAACGTTGATTGGTTCTGAAGATGGATTTTTGTTAACAATTATCACATTTACTACATCATCGTATGTATAAGCGTAATTCACTTTGGTTTTCTCTTTGTCATTTTCTAATCGGGATGATTCACCTTTATCATAGTTCGGAAGTGGAGTTTTAAAAGCTAAGTGTGATTCATTCATCTTATGTCTATCCACCGTGATGGTTCCATTATCAATTAGATCTTGGATAATGTATTTCAATCTTTGACAATCATTTGTTAGGTGTCCTTTATTTTGATGATAATTGCAAAAGTGATTGTCATTCCACCAATTTGGCTTAACTGGTGGTTCATAATTTCTTGCTTCTGGTAAAACAACCAATTTGTTAGCAAGAAAAGTTTTTAGAGCTAATTCTAAAGATTCTCCAATATTTGTGAATTTTCTCCGAGGATTAGAGAAAAAGGACTTGGTTTTATTGTTTTCCAAATTGTTGTTTCTTGGGATTTGACTTGATAGATTGAAAATTGGTTGTTGTTGTTGTTGTTTTGCAGTATTGTTACCATCATTTCCTTCATTGCTGACATTCCTATTCTTTGACCAGAACTTGGGTTTGTCATTGTTGTTGTTGTTGTTGTATGAATTATTGTAAAGTTTTAGTTCTCCTTTCTTTACCATTGCGTTCTCTATTTTCAGACCATTTTCGATCATTTTGGAAAAAGAGGGAGGACATTGCATCCTTAGTTGATAACTCATTTCACTGATAAGATTATCAATGAATATGTCCATTTTTTCTTGATCAGGTACATCCCGGGGATACCTATTAAACATGCATTTCCATCATTGTAAAAAGATCATAAAGGATTCACCATTCTTTTGTTTAATATTGCAAAGATCTAGCATTGTTATTTCATTCCTTATATTGTAGGAATATTGTGAAATAAACCTATTCACAAGTTCTTCAAAGGATTTGATTCCAGATGGTAATCTTGAAAACCACTCCATTGATTGTCCATTTAAACTCCTATGAAAAAGATGCATAAGGTAAGTTTCCTCGTGAGCAAATTCCATGCTCATAGTACAAAACTCCCTAACGTGATCTTGAGGATCAGATTTTCCATCATATTTGTCATATTTAGGGATCTCGCAATGTTGCAGAAATGGCATCATATTCAAATTTTTATCAAAAGGATATGGGCATATATCTTGTAATGAATATTTCTTGGAGCTTGTCCCATTTTGCATGTCTTGTATTTGCTGTTGTAGAGCTTGTATTTTTTGAGTAAGCTTTGATAAGGGATTATCTGCATAGTCTCTCCTTGTTTTGTCATGAGTCTTTTTGTCACTACGCTCTTTTCTTTTATCATCCCTTTCTTTCCTTGTTTCTTCATTGTTAATATCTTCATTATTTTGCTCATCTATGTTTTGGGTGTTACTTGTCTCCACGTCTTGTTTTAAGCTTTCTATGTTAAAGTCTTGTGGTAGTTTAGCTCCAGATTTTGCCAACATCAAGAGATATTTTTCTTTTTGTTTTGCCAACAATTTTTCTATTAGCCTATCGAATTTGAAATCTTGTTCCAGGTCTCTAATGTTGCTATTGACAGCTTCTTCGTCAACAATGGTAAATCCAATAGTGGTATCTTCTTCCTCCATTTGTTGTTGTTTTCTAAGCTATTCATATTGGGGTCTAGTCCAAACTGGCATGTAATTATTTCAAAGTTGTCAAAAGTTCCCAAGGACAAGGTCAATAGGTGATTATTGGTTTAGGAAGATATGCTTATTGATCTTACCACTATTGTTTGTTCATTGGGATAAAGCATCTCTTTGTTGAAAAGCACGTCTTTGTAGAGTTTCACCGTCAAATTCTGTACCACAGCCACGTAAGTAGTGACGAAAACAATGTAGGAATGTTCTATGTTTCAGTAAGATCTTGCGATTGATATACCAGAATCTTATTCTCTTCTGAGTAGCTTTGTAACTGGATTTTCTTTTCTTAAGGTGATACTTAAAAGTCATATAAGCATTTGACAGTTTACAAGTTTGATTCCAATGTTGGTGCAATTTTGGTTTTGATGTAACCTAAGTTCAAAATAGGAAAGATATATCCAAGATTAGGAACCTAGTATAGATTGATCAAGCTTCGTGATAGAGGATTTGATTATCCTGATGAGAGACTTGATAAGGATGTTAATTTTTGCACTTAAGATGTTTGAATCAATAGTTTGCTGAATGTTGATGTTTATAGAACCTTTTGGGAATAACCTATAGGATTAGCAACCTAGTTGTTTTGAGCTATCTTGAAAATACGTGATGGTTTAGAGACAAACCTACTTCAAGAATTATTTTGATATTTTGATGTTTTGATACTTTGATTTTGAGTTGGTGCTTCAAGTGTTGGAATGCTTTTTGTTTTATCCTTTTGATCACACTTTTCAAAAATTTGTTGGTTTTCGATCTCTTGTAGATGATAATTTTCTTCAATTTTTGACCATTTGGAACATGTTACAGACATAGAAGACACAATTTTTAATAAATGAAAAGCACAAGCAAGTACAAATCCCTATGGCAGGCTGAGACAATAGTTGTTGAATCTCACATGAAGTTTCCCCCGAGGCTACGCTATTCAAAGTGGATATTTAGATGCTTGACCCCACTGGCTCTACCCTCGGCACTCACTTCTTCGGGGCAGCCAAGCACCAGTTTCCATGAAAACTCCCCATGGAAAACTTTATATCTCTACTATGAACCATATGTGTGTGAGTCGCTTCAGAGGTCCGGCCTCCTGCCCCAACAACTAGAAGGTTTTTGGCAACTAGTACAAGTGGTTTTTAGTAAAGGCTTCCAGTCATGTGGCCATACATGCGGCACTTTCAGCTCTGTAAATACAAAAGGTTCCCAAACTATAGAGGTTATGCTCCGTAGGGTTTATGGGGAAACATAGTGTCAGTATGAACTTATCAGCACATGTTGTTTGGGACTTTCATCACAAACACGATTTATTTATAATGGATTGGAAGGACTTGGTATTAGCTCATTTCCACTTTATGTCGTTCCCCTCTCACTGGCCCCCTCAAGGCAGCTCGGGAAGGCAGGCCCTCTAAATTGCGTGAAAGTAAAGAAGACGTAAAAGAGTGGGTTTGGCTTTTTGGTCACCCAATTAAGGGGAGCGCATATACCTACCACTTTCAAGACACAGAATACAAGTGTTTTTTTAAACTTTCCATAGCAATGTGATCTATCCTCTACTTTGAGATTTTGCTCCAACAAGCATGGTGTTTATTTTAGCCCCATATAGCAAATGATTTTCTAAACTAGGATTTGGAAATCCTAGTCAACAAAATGAAAATCGTTGCAAAAAAGTAACTTGCTTCATAAGAACAGACAAGTTGATTGTTCTTTTTAACTTGCAAAATATAAGATTGATTGTGCTTTTTACCTTTGAAAGAAAATAAAAGATTGTTCTTTTTAGAGCCCAAAATTTGAGATGTGAATCCTAACTTTGCAAGAAAGTAAATGTTTGGTTTGTTGTTCTTTTTACCTTGCAAATGTGATTATTTTTATAGCCCAAAAACAAGTGAGGTAACTTTTAGAACACCAAATTTGAAAAATGAAGTTCTTTTTACCCAAAAGGAAATATGAGTTCTTTTTAACCAACTTCGAAAAAGCTAGAAAATAAATCACTAAATCCTAACTTAACTCCTCCAAATCTGCAAGAAATTGTTAAAAACCTGCAAAATAGTAAAAAGTTAGTGAAAAACCCTAGGTGGGCTTCTACAAGCCTAATTTCAAATCATGGTTACAAACGTTTCTGTCAAATGCGCTAACCTACGATACAAAAGCGCTAACCTGCGTTACAAAAGCGCTAACCAATGATGTAAAAGCGCTAACCTATGATGCAAAAGCACTGATTTTCAGACAAAAGTGCTAACCTACATGACATATGCGCTAATCAATTATGCAAAAGTGCTAACCTACATGACATATGCCCTAACCAATTATGCAAAAGTGCTAACCTACATGACATATGCGCTAACCAATTATGCAAAAGTGTTAACCTATGATGCAAAAGCACTGCCAAAATTCACACATGCGTGAATCTACATTACAAATATGTTAATTTTATTTTTGCGAGATTTTTAAAGATATATGCGAAGTCCAGCCCCACGGTGGGTGCCAAAATGTGTGAGCTTGAATTTCATCATTAGAATGTTACCTGTAATAAGTTAGTTTCACAAAATACAATGGAAATGCATATAGGAAATCCAAAATCCACCAATGAAACTACATGAAATATATACCAAAATAAATCATTATTTTACCTTCATGGCTTATGTCTCATTGTGTCCTAACTCCACTGTTCCTGGTTGCAGATGGTGTGCTCTCAGACAATGCACTGTTGGCTTCCAAGATGGCATATGAAGAATGGAGGATGCATATGATTGATTGAAAACTATTTTTGAAGACTCACTTGAATATTCTTGAAGATTTTTCTCTCAACTGAAGCTCTTGATTTTATAGACCTTGAGAGGATAAGATGATGTGGCTCAGATCAACAGTCATGATCAAATCTGCAAATTTGAATGGCTGTGAGAAAAGGTGAAGGTTGAGATAAAGGGGGAAGGAGAAGACAAGTGTCACTCATCTCACCTTGACTGGGTTGCTGACTGAGAGAATCTAGGGATGGTTGGAGGAAATTTAGGCATGGTAGGACAAGTGGACTCAAGTCCTTCCTAAGATGTAGGGGGTGTTGGAGAGAATATAGGAAATGGCTATGAAATATGTGTACGTACACAATTTCATTAATTTTGGAGGTTGGAGATAAATGATGAATTAATATTTGAGAAATATTAATTTCCTTAGCCACATGTTTGATGAGTTGGCAAGGGGAATATGAAGTGGAGATGGAGGGTGAGTTGGAAAAGGGATTAAATAATTTAAGAATTATTTAATATTTGAGACTATAGGATAGGAGAATAACCATTAAATATTGGATATTTAATTGATTGGAGAAGATAATTAAATATTAGATATTTAATTAATTAGAGGAATAAGATAATGAATTAATTAATAGAAAGATATGAAAATGAATTAAATTAATTAATCTTTTCGAATTAACTATTTAATAGAAGAATAAATATTAAATAAATATAAAATATTTATTTAATTGCTCATAGCCAATTTTTAGGTGTATACACTTAGATATAATATCGTTTAAGGTGCATGTTGTTCATAGGGTTAGGGAGTGGATCTCCCTCCATGGTAGCTAAATTGTATGCTCCATTTCCTATAACCCTTGTTATGATAAAAGGACCTAGCTAGTTAGGTTCAAATTTCCTTGGCTTTTCACGTTCTACTAGGTTCATTTGGTTCTCCTTGAGAACTAGATCTCCCACTTCAAAATTCCTTGGGCGTACTCGTTTATTTATTTAAATTATCTTCTCCTAAATTAAATAAATATTTTATTTATTTAATTAGTCCCACATCCTTTATTAATTAAATAAATCTTTATTTATTTAATTAATTCATTAGTTTTTTTCTCTATGACACTTGTCATTCATCTCTTAATTTTTCTCTATCTACCCCCTTCATTATTCTATTATTACTTCTACCTACCCTCTAATCCTAGCCAACCATTTATTTATTTCACCTCTTAATCTTATCCCTTCATTTTCTAAAAAGTCTTCTATATAAAAGGATACTCTCTTTCTTTCACAACCCTAATCAATCAATCATCTAATCAATACTTATGAAATTAAGCCTTCTTGCAATCAAGCAACTTCACAACCACAATTCATTCTTTGTTGAGCTCTTGTGCACATACAAAATCTGAGAGAAATAATATCAAACAAGATCAATGGATATAGGAGACAATGGAGATTGAAACCCTACTTCGCATGTGAACGGTAATATTGCTTCATTTGTTGATTTACATGTTCTTAGATATCTTCATTGGTGTATAGTGAATGTTTAGTTGTAGAACTAGTGTTTATTGTGGATGGATCTTTATGGTTTTACAATAGTTTATTATCATCATTTTTCATAGTATACATTTTGGCACGCCTGGTGGGACTCTCGTCCATTTTGTTTCTAACATTTTTGGTTGCAAATTTAGCTTTCTTGCAAAGTTGCAGGTTGGATTTGCAACAATTCTGATTTATTGCACATCTACGACTGCTCTTTCCACGTCTATGTTCTAATCTCACATCTGTGATCTATGTTTTAGTGTCTGTGTTTTTCTATCAATTTTGTAGGTCTCAGATCTTGAAATCATTTCTTTGATAAAAAAACCATGTCTGGGTTGGGTATTTTCGTGTTTTTGTCTTTTTTGTCTGTTGCAGGTGCAGGTCCCCGAAAATCACATATGTGACTTATCTTATCACTTCTCTATCCAAAAATTGTGTTTGTGTTTCCTCTTATCACATCTGTATTCAGATTTTTGTTTTGCATGTTTTGGATCTTAAAATCACGTCTATGTCTGATATTTGTGCATCTGTGTTCAGAAAGTGCATCTGCATTCTATATAACTACATTTTTGTTTTCAGTTTTTATTGTGTTTTTTCATTTTAGGGTTTTTTGATTTGGTTTTGGTCTAATCCCCTTGTTTAGACTAACGAAGTGGTGCAACTGTTGAAAAGGAGAAAACATCATATTGTAGAATGCCCCCTTTCACATTTGGACTTGGAATTTTAAAATTTACCTAATAAGTGTGCTTGGAGGTGGGGGTAATTTATCAAAAGTACTAATCATTTGTTGCAAGGGTAATCAAGGTGTGTGTCTTTGGATTTTTAGTTTAATTAGGGTCACATCTTTTTCATTTGGGGTTAAAGAAATTGTTTGAAGTATTTGGTGCACTTTGAACATTTTATGTTTATAACCCTAGAGGTGATAACAAAAGTATTCTCTCCCCTTGCCTTTCATTGGACCTTGGTGTAAGGGAAATTGTTATCATCTTTTATTTGGGTAGGAGGGTCTGTCTCCCTATTAGCCTATAAGGCCAAGTAAGATAGCATGACCCAAGTGGTACTTCTTCTACCCGCTATATAAATTAATACGTTAGGCAAAATTCACAATGACTTGGTGACGTTTATTTACATTTACGGTTCTCCCTAGTATCCACATTTGTGTTGGATGTTTTAAAAATCCTCTTTGGGGATTAGGAGTGGGCTCTTAAATGAGCCACCACCAAGGACTGTAAAATTTTCCCCACTAAACACCTTTTATTGTAGAGGACAAAAATCCTTACATTTCATGGTTTAGGGAGTGTGGATCGTACCTTTTAGATACCCCCCATGTACCCTTTAATGTTGAGATAGGAATCCCTCATTTTATCTTTGATCGTTTGAGGTAAGAGAATCTGGTATGCCCGAGAAGTGAGTGTCATGGTGGGGGAGCCAGTGCTATGAGAATTTCTAGTTGTCCACTTGTTTGAGGTATTTTATTGTTGTGGTCCCCCATTGAATGGTTTCTGTTTCCAGCCTAGGTTGTGCATGTTTTCAAGTGTCTTCAATTTGTGTTATACCAATGAAAATCTTTTGAACATACACAAAATATTTTGGACAAAAAGACCTTCAGACATCGTGTCTTCATTATTTGTTGTGTTTTCTTGCCATAATATATTCAACATCAAGATTTGGTTACATTCAACAACTTCACATTCAGACAGAGTCATAAATTTTCTTGAAAACCGCATTCGCGTTCCTTAAAACCACGTTTGTGTTCCTTAAAACCACATCTGGATTGGAAAATCACGTTTGCACAGGGAAGAATCATGTTTTTCTATCAAAAGAGCAAAAGCATTGTCAGTAATAGCTATAAATCGTGTCTATGAGATACAAAATCATGTCTGTGAAATTAAACTGTGTTTGTCTTCCTCAAAACTACATCTGTGTTGGGAAATTGCATCTGTATAGAACAACTTCACGTCTTTATTTCAAAAGAAAAAAATTGTAAGTTGAGAAGAAAATGTGCTTAAGTTTTGAGATTTGAAGAGATTCTAAGGAATTTCTTATAGGGCTTCATCATTTTTAGTCAACCAATCTTGGTCACATATTATCCATCATTTTATTTCATTTGCAAACCCTCATACACATTTTTTTCCAAACTAGAGTCAAAAGGTTGATTTGTTGTCCTCATCATATCTTGCAAACATACTACAACATATCACTAACACAAGGGCTTCACTTAGTGAACTTGGGTTATATCACCTATGTTCATGGCATACTAAAGAATCCCCCTATTTTCAAAAAATATTGCCCTAAACTCCATTTTTTCACCCCCTCCCAATGCACAACCTGAATTAAAAGCCCCCCTACTTCCACAAAATATTACATTTTTCATAGCCCAAATTAAAAAAACCCCTTATTTTCACCGATGGGCAATATATTGCACCCTCATTTTTGGGATTCTAAACCCCACAATATGAATGCATGTGATATGATATTTCCTATTTAGTGAATCCCTCATGATCACTAAGTGGTTCTTGTATCAAATTTATGATGTTAGGGTCCCATTTGGTCTTTTTTAGTCAAGGTCAACTTACCTCATCAAGAGATCTATAATCTCTTTGGAAGCTACACCTTGCTTTAGATCACACATATCTTGAACTTACATTTTTGGACATTGCAAGACAACCCTAGACTCTTTCCATCTCATATCCTTTCTTTGTCTTCCATAGTCTTCACATTTTCTTCTATTCATCATTTTAGTCAAGGTTTAGTTCATGGTTGAAAGTCATTCACAAAGGTCTAGAAGAGAAGTCAAAGAAGCTCTAAGATCTCTCAACATGAGTACCTATGAGTTTGATGGAGATGAATTTTACAATCCATTTGTGAGTCGCAGTAATATGCCATACAATGACAATGCATATATCACATCCGCAAACATTTAAGAGACTATAATGGAACCAAGCTTCAATAGATTGATTGAGGAAATTGTGGGAAGAGATAGACAATACTTCTTTCAAGTTATGACACAAAATGCTATGAAGTTACCTCATGGCTTTGATGTGTCACAAATTTTAGAGGAGGATCCTAATCAAATGGTTCAAACAAATTAAAATCCTAGAGGACATAATGGTGGCAATAGGAGAGAACGTTTTGTGCCTTAGTCACCCTCATCCTTATTTGAAAAACTAGAAGTTCCCAACACCCATACTCACACCAATTTTACTAGGAACTCTCATGAACAACCCCACAATTGTCCTTTCTCACGAAGAAGAATTTTCTCATGATAGTACCCAATATCATACCAATGCATACAATTACACTCAAGCGAAAATTCAAAATCATGACATAAGGAGATCCCATGTCATATTTGGGGGAAATATCCAAGATCATTCTTATGATACCTCCTATCCTCATGGTCACAACATGTATCAACCTAGACCTAGTTCTCCTCATTACAATACCATGACAAGTGGTCCATGTGCTATTTACAACTATGTTCCTCCTCCATATGAGCCATCTATGATCAATACCATCCATACATGCACTATATCCCTCCTCCTCCACCTGGTGGCTCAGGCATGGGACTAACTCAAAGAGAAAAGATACAACCCAAGAATGACTTGCAACAACAAATCAAGGATTTGCAAAAACAAATGGCAAACATGAATACACCAAAGAAAGAGTATACAATGAAGGATATATGTCCTTATTTATTTGATAAAAGTGTTCCAATGCCTCCGTTTCCTCCACATTTCATCACACCAAAGTTTGATAAGTGTAGAGGAAAGGGAGATCCCAAGGCACATGTAATCATAGCATGTATTGAGGTAGCCAATGAAGAAACATATTTGATGAGATTGTTCCCCCAAAGTTTAGGTGGACAAGCTATGGAATAGTTCTCCCAACTTCCAACTGGAATCAAAACATGGAGTGATCTAGAAAAATATTTCATACAACACTTCACATACAAAATTGAAATAGATGTATTAGTGACTACTTTGTGCAACACCAAACAAAAAAATGAGGAGTCTTTTGCTTCAATTTTACAGTGATGGAGAGGTCTTGCTAGTCGATGTTCTTGTGATATCCCACAAAAACAAATGGTATAAATGTTCACTCAAAATGTTAACAAGGATATTAGATATGAACTAAGAAAAGATTGTTTGTCTACCTTTAAGGAAGTCATAGAAAAATGATTGGTAACTGAGAAAGTCTTTATTGAACAAGGCACCATTAAGATATTCAAAGAGAACAAAGAGGAATCAAATGGAAAAGACAAACCCCACTTTTGGAACAAGAATAAGAACACAGTCAATGATGAGGTAGTTGACGCAAATGTAAAATCAAAAGCGACTTTACTTGGTGCAAGTTCATCTAATTCAAACAATCAAGTGTTCACACTTAAAGACCATCAAAGCCTCGAAGGAAATACACTCCATTGGGAGAACCGATTGAGACAATATTCAAGAAATTGGTTGCAAACAAGCTTATAACACTACTAGATAATCCAACTTATGAACCAAAAGTGAAACTTGCATGGTGGAATGATGATGAGTATTGTGAGTATCACCAGAGCAAAGGACATATGGCTGGCAATTGTCACAGATTGAAGAATGTTATACAAGATCTTATCGACAAAGGTGACATAGAAATTGATGGTCACTCCAATGAAGAACATGAAATTTTTAAGGAGCCATTCCCTAAACAAGATAAAGGAAAAGACAAAGCAGATAATCAAGCTAACTATGTTAAGATATCCTATGATTATGATTCCACCGTTAACCATATTTCAATGGACAATTATGTTTCTACCATCATCATAAAGGACAAAACTCCCGAAGGTTCTACCCAAAGGAGTAAAGTTGTTTTGAAAGGAATTGGATCATCCTCTTCACCAACTAATGACGAAATCTTTGAATGTAATATCACAACTCGTTGAGGTAAAGTCACCTTGTGAGGTATTCCACACAAGACCACAACCTCATCATCTACCAAAAATGAGTATGACCTTATAAATCAGTTAGGGAAGACACTCGCACTCATTTCCATCCTTGAGCTTTTATGCATATCCCCTTCACATAAGGCTATTCTTGACAAAGCATTGAGAGAAACCTTCATACCCATTGATCTAATCATGGACCAGATTCAAGGCATGGTGGGATATCTTTCCACTCCACATTACCTTACATTTACATAAGCTGGTGATGTATGCATATGCCAACCACACAATGCACCTCTCCACATTGAAGCCTTTCTCCATAAAATTTGTATCAAACGAGGACCTTGATAGATGGAGGAGTAGGTTTGAACATTTGTACATTAAATACTATTAAACAATTGGGATATTTTGAATAAATTATGATTTCAAAGAATAAGATCACCATTAAAGCATATGATGAATAATGCTCATCCAAGGGAACAATCACCTTACCTCTAAGAATTAGGCCAGTCATGAAGGATGTGGTTTGTCAATTCCTTGATCTAGATCTCACATATAAAATACTCTTGGGATGTCCATGGATACATGAAATGAAAGTTGTACCATCAACATATCATCAATGTATCAAATTTCATCACAATGGAGTAGAAGTGATAGTAAAAGGTGATCCAAATCCATTCATATATTGCAATAACCTATGACCAATATCAGAGACAATGATCCCAATTAATAGAGAAGCAACTCCATCATCAACATATGTTGATCCAGAATCATTAAAAGCTTCTACGTCAAAGCAAACAGATCTCAAAGAAAAATTCAAGGTTAAAGACATGGGATGTCTTGAGTATGTCTTCCATGTTGATAAAATCACACTATCTCCTAAGACATTTAGTCAACAGGAACAACCTACAAACAATTTGCAATGCCAAGGAATCAGGTGTGAACCACCTAGTGTTGTGGCTACTAAGTCTGAATGCAAATCTCTTCTAGTGGTGCAAGCAGATCTTGATATCAATAGTCCTAAGAGTGGTTCCAACAAATAATCTATTGAATATATCAAAAAACCTCTTGAGTTCTCACATATCCTTACCATTTCACCCGCTCATTTTATTTCCACTATGCTCCTAGACTTGGATCAACAATAATTACAAAAGACCTTACTTATTGGGGATGAAACATCAAGCTTTGGAAAGAAAAATCTAAAAGTAAAAAATAAAGGGAAACCCTTTAGTCCAAATCAAAATCAAAAGTTATTGGACTCTAAAAAAATCAAATTCAAGGATAAAAATACTATGAATGAAAAATAACAAGAGTTGATCTCCCCTAATACCAAAATAACAAGGGGAAAAAGTTCTAAAATTTCAAGTCAAAATGTATACTTGTTGATCCTATGTCTCCATCATGCCATGCTACTTTCACTTATTTTCACAATCATAAGCCTTCGTCCTTCATTCAATTGTTTCATGCATCCATCCCCTTTTGGTGATGGACCTTTAATGTAACTGCCTTGAGGGACTCTATTGTCAGGGATGCCCAGACTTCTTTAGGTGACACAAATATATGCCTACATAGTTCACACACTAGTAATTCTACCTTAGGTCCTTAATCAAGTAATAAAATCAATGGAGCTATACATCATTCAATCAAGGAATTTGTAGCTACAATCATAAGGTAAAGCCTTGCACATTTGAGGTGGGTGACTTAGTCCTCAGAGAAAATCCTAAAAATCAGCAAGATAGAGAAAAGAAGGGTAAATTTGAACCAAATTGGCTTGGTCCTTACGTCATCACAATGATCTATGGATCAGGTGTATATTAGCTCTCAACATCAAATGGAGAACCTTTGGAGGATCTGATCAATAACATGCACCTTCGCAAGTTTTACACATAGTTTTTCAGAGTATCCCATTGTCAAACATACAAAAAAACAAAAAAAATATCAAAAAATAAAAATTAAAAAAGTAAAGAAAAAAAAATTCGTCCAATGGTGAAAACCACTTTTGTAGTGCCCTGGGCAAGTACCATGGTGAAAATTGGTTTACTGGCACCATGTGTAGAGACATTGCTTCTCTCTTCTTCAAGATTAAATTTCATCCTTTCAATTTGCACACACTCACAACCTATCATCTCATAATAAATTTATCTATTCCCATCATGGCTTGTTATTGATCTACCTAAGATTGGTTATCCATTCATAATAACCCTCTTTTCACCCTTTCTTTTCATAATAAATAGATCCAATTTGTAATTGGGCAAAATCCTAAGTCTAGTGATGGAAGTGGTACCCTGAGCATCGCATGTTTTGAGGAGCATAATATTTTCATACCTCCTTTTTGCACACAATCTGCAAAAAAAGGTCATTTGCATCACCGATCCACAATAAAGTTTTGTTCTTCTTTGCAATAAGGGTATCGATTTCATGGATTGAGTCAGTTTCAAATGAGACATAATCAGCAGTGGGCTTTCAACAAATCAAATCTTTTAGCAGACTTTGGCAACAATAGGGTTTTTCAGAATTATCTATCCTTTATCAAGAAAACAAAATTGTGACCAAATCAAACATGTTAACATATGTGGCAAGAAACACAAATA